>NW_022631094.1:1409429-1569467 GCF_010015895.1 Lontra canadensis | reverse complement strand
AGAGAGAGAGATGGTCTAGTCTTTCAGTCATTTCCTCTTCTCCCTAAATCTGTCTGATCCTTTGCCCATGTGCAGAACATTTTTATGCCTGGGAAGACAGAAAAAGGCTTCTAGAATACAGCTATCAGTTGACATACTGTTGTTATTCTTCCCAGTAAAAGCACTTGCACAATAGAGTAGCTGGCATTAATGGAATATGTCTGCAGAAAACAAGTATGCAATACATACAAAGCAGAGAATGTTATGTTACCCTTTTCTGATTCTCTGGAGCATCTCAACACAGGCAGGAGAAATGCATGTGCCTCACACAGTCTGTGGCTTGGACTAGTGGCTCTCAGAATATGGTCTCCAGACTGGTGGTATCAGCATTACCTGACATATTTAGTTATCTCTTGCTGTATAATAAGTAACTCCCAAACTTAGTAGCTTTAAATACCAATAAACTTATATTATTTCACACAGTTTCTGTTGGTCAGGAATTTACAAGTGACTTAGCTCGGTGAACCTGGTGCAGGGTTTCTCATGAGGTTGCAGTCAAGGGTCTCCCAGAGCTGCAGTAATCTGAAGGCTCAACTGGGGCTGGAAGCTAATGCTTGAGGAGAGAGAATGAGTGTGAGAGCAAGCCTTGCCTTGAAATCACATGCCATCACATCCATCAAATATAGTTAGAATTGAGTCACTAAATCTAGTCCATGTTCAAAAGGATGAAAGTAAGGCCCCATTTTTTTGAAGGGAGGAATGTCAAAGAACTTGTGGACATTTGTTAAAAGTACTGCACCTGGTTGAAAAATGCAAATTCTTGGGCCCCATTCCAGACCTACTGAATCAAAAACTCTGGGGTTTGAGTCCACCAATCTGTTTCATAAGCCTATGGGTGATCTGATCCTGGCTAAATTTGGGGTACCATCATGTTAAACTAAACACTGAGAAAACCTCACCTCACTTTTGGGTAATTGCATTCAAGCCTTACCATCCAGGGGTACCTTTTAGAAGCTGGGTATTAATGAATTTAATGAAAGATACTAGTCTTATTTCTAGTTAATCTACAGCAAAGGTGGGATAGTAGAATAATGCCCCCCACCCCAAAGATGCCCGCAACCTAGAAAGCTGTGAATATGTTACCTCCTAACTTGCGGCTATGATTAAACTAAGTCTCTTGAGTTTAAAGAGATTATCTTGGATTATCCAGATGGACCCATGGTAATCACAAGGGTCCTTATAAGAGGGAGGCAGAAGGTTGAGAGAGAGAATCAGAGGAGAAAATGTGATGATGGAAACAGAGACTGGAAGATGCTATACTGCTGGCTTTGAAGATGGAGAAAGGGGCATGTGCCAGGGAATGCTTACAACCTTGAGGAGCTAGGAAAGTCAAGAAGACCAGCTCTTTCCTAGAGCCCCCAGGAGGAATGCAGCTTTGCCAATGCTTTGAGGTTAGCCTGCTGAGACTCACTGTGGACTTCTGACCTCAGGAACTAGAAGAGAATTAACTTGTGTTATAGTAATTTGTTAAAACAGCAATAGGAAGCGAATACAGAGGGGGTTTTGTCTGAGCCTCCCTTTTGGTGGAACAGAGAGGAGATTAAGAAGAGGGGGTATTGGGCTGCCGCAGATGTTTCCACAAGGAGAGTAGACATATTTTATTGGAAAGTCTATCCTTGTAGTTTTACCTACAAAAGAGAAATGCTCTAGAACTGCTCTGCTTCGCGTACTAGCCACTAACCATATGAGGCCATCTACATTAACATTTAAATTAATTAAAATTATATAAAATTAAAAATTCAGTTCCCAATCCCACTAGCCACATTTTAAGGGCTCAGTAGCCAAACATGGCTAGTGGTGAATGTATTTGGTGGCACAGACACAGAACATTTCCATCATTGCAAAAATTTTATCAGACAGCACTATTCTAGAGTCTTTGATCTTCTGCAATTTAAAATAAACTTTTTCAAAAATCTTGGTTCCACATCATGTCTGTGAGTCCATGCACTCCTTTAGCTCCTTAATTTATATTTATTTGTAGTGCTTATTAAGTAGGCTTTAAAAACTTGTGCCTTGGGGCACCTGGGTGGCTCAGTTGGTTAAGCTTCTGCCTTTGTCTCAGCTCATGATCTCAGGTTCCTGGGATCAAGCCCTGCATCGGGTTCTCTGCTCAGCAGGGAGCCTGCTTCCTGCTTCCAACCTCCCCCCACCCCACGCCACCCCACGCCACCCCGCCTGCCTCTATGCCTGCTTGTGATCTCGGTCTTCAAATAAATAACATCTTAAAAAAAAAAACAAAAAAAAAAACCCTTGTGCCTGAAGGGCAAGGTCTCCTGGGGATTAACAGCTTCCTTAGGGACCAGAACTGGGAGAAGTATGTCTTTGTGTTCATGTGTGCAAGGGGAAGATGGGAGAACAGGACCTGCACCCCTGCCTTAACTGGAACAACTTCCTTCATTGTATTTATCTACTGAGCTCATGCCATTCCATTTGAAGAAAGAGTCCATTTTTTTTTTTTTAATTAGACAGAGAGAGAGATCATAAGTAGGCAGAGAAGCAGGCAGAGAGGAGAAAGCAAGAGAGCCCGATGCAGGGCCTGGATCTCAGGACCCTGATATCGTGACCTGAACCGAGGGCAGAGGCTTAACCCACGGAGCCACCCAGGCGCCCCTGATTCCATGGTTTTAAAAAGAAGAAAGCTGTTAAAACCTTAAGGTTGGATGGAGGGTATTATCCCACTTCTCCTTTGTCTCCTCCCATAATCTCCTGGAAATTATTTGCACAAGGTTCCTTCTAACTGAAGACTATGACCAGAAGCAATAAGCCATTTGCACTTGAATATTGACATGAATTCATTGTATGGAGTTTCTGTATTTGTGAAGATTTCTTTTAAAATTGATCCAAAAATTATTTTAGCGATTGCAGTTAATTTGGAAAGCAGTTTATTAGGTTGATAATTTTTCTCCTAGAATTAATGCAACTATTTTATATTTCTAGTCTCAGAAACATCATATTCTATCTTATTTAAACACACACACACACACACACACACAAACACACACCCTGTTTATAGAACACGCTGTACTTGTCTGTTGCAGTAAAGTTTTATAAGGCTCCTGGCCAAAACCAATAAAGTTTGGATAAAACGGGAGGACCTTTGGAAGTTTCTTCAAACCATATAATCTTCAAACCCTAAGGGACGTCATAGCCCCCCTGGTTCAGGAGAAACTGGATGAATAAGTGGTAGGAGCCTCATGTTTGATAGGAGAAGCTACTAAGCTTCTTATATTTTAAGCACTAAAAGTATTGAATGGGTACAGATCACACTTCTTGCCTCTGATAATAATTTTACTTTTATCTTCTGCGGTCTTGCATTAAACATATATAAAGTCGCCAACAAGAGCAGAATCCCTGGGAATGGTGACCATGCCTGTGCTTCAGCTCTCCTGGGCAGAATAAGCATTCAGCAATGCCCTGCTGGGCACAAGAGCCTGTCTCTAGAGCTTGCCTGGGTCACATGGCCTCCCTGAAAATCCTGGTTTGTGGATTAGTAGAGCTCTGAAGTTCTTTGATAATGTGATGGCTGAAAATAATTAAAACCCCAAAACACTGAATTTTAAGGCAAGAAGGAAAATGTGTCATGTATGATTGTAATAACAGAGAAATTAGGCCGCATTAATAGCAGTAATTATTTCTGTTTAACCGTGAATGCATCTGTATCCGCGTGTGAATGAGAGCAAGTCTCATTGCAAAATGCCCTGGAGCAAGGTAATGCTCCATGGAGGTGGATTTTCTGCTGCTGAGGAAGCAAACACCTAGGGGCTCCTCATTTCAAGGGACCCTTTCCAAGGCCCAGGAAGGGGCCTTCACAGTCTGATTACCTATTCATATATTTTATAAACCTGGAAAAGTGCAATTATTTTAGCTGGAATCTGTTAAGACTGCCATTTGTTTCCATTCCTGCTTCCTCAGCTCTTGGGTAGCATTGAGGTGGTCTGGGACATTTGGGGGATCCAGCTAAGGAAGGATGAGTTGGGGGTGCACTTGCTTTGAATTTAGTAGGATGTATTGATGTGGGTCACTCCCAGGAATCTAGTAAATCAGAGTTCAGAGTTTTTCCCATTTCCGTAGAACTTCTCATGGACGGGTTAATAAAGTAATTGGTAAGAAATCAGAGAATAGGAAAGAAGAGGAAAATGGAAAAGCTTGAAGGAAGAGTCTGTCTCTGAATAATCAGTCCTGTTTCGATAACCAGCAGCACTTAGGAATTCCGCATGCTGGAGTCAAGGGCTTTGGAATACAGTTGTGTTCAAATTTCAGTTGTGTCAAATGCTGACTGTGTAATTATGGATAAAATATTTTTCCTTGGATCTGTTCCCTCACCCATTAATGGGGGTACAAATATGTACCTCCTATGGTTGTTGTGACCTTTAAATGCTATAACATATATGTACAGAATACACACAATAGGCACTCTTTAAATTAACAGATTTTTTTTTTTAAATCATGCCATGGAATATTCTCTTATGGTACAGTTAATTTGAATATCTGAAGTTCTAAGCAAGGGAAAAGATCTCCTGTAGAGATTGTTGATGTTGGGAGGAGATGTTTTAAGGAGGAAACTGAGGTTCTGCAAAGAAAGCTATGACTTGCACTTGAGGGAGTGACAGAACTGGTCTTAGAACCCACACATCCTAACCCGGAGTATAGTCAGAGTAAGTGTGTCCCCTTGTATTGAAAATAGATCAAAAAGTAAGTGCACTGCACAGAAGGCTCTGCACGAAGCATTCCAGGTGCTAGGAAACAAAGGTAGTTATCTTTGATTAGTGCCAGGAACTATACATAGTTATCATAGTATCATAGTGTCGACCTTGCCACTGCCCAACAACGTAGTTGCAATATGGCCTCATTCTACAGATGAGAAAACTGTGACCTGGAAGAGTAAAATTTTGCTCAGGGTCAAACAGGAACAAATGACAGAACTCGAATTCAATCATAGGTCTGTATGTCCCCAAAGCCATGCCCTTTGCCCTATTTCATACTGTCCTTGAGGACTCAGACTGTGTCCACGCAGGGGTGTCTCCATCACTGACCAAATTGTGACGGCAAAGTCACCCACTGCAAGCTGTTTTCTCCCCTTTGATTGCAGTCCTGGTGATGGCCGTGGAGCCACCCTTTTTTGTTCACCTGGACACCACTAAAAGAACCTGTCAGAGATATATTCACGATTTCCTTGCAGAGGCTTATAAACTGTCACAGTTTTCTCAGAAATATTTTTATAAAGTCAAAGAACTAAAGGAAAAAACTCAGGAATGTGTTTGACATACATCTGAATCCAACTGCAAATTTCTTTCATTTAAAAATACCTTGGTTCAGTGGTTCTCAACCTTGGCTTGACACTAGAACAACTTGGGAAGCTTTAAGATGATTCTTAAATCCCAAGACTAATACAATCAGAATCTCTAAGAGTGGGGCTCACTATTGGCAGTTTTTAGCAGCTCACCAGATGACGCTAGGGTATTACTGCTAAGGTTAAAGATTGGGTGACCTTCCTCAATAATCCTTTCCCATGCTAAATTTCTGACACTCTCTGAAAAAAAAGTGCTCATTCTTTTTTAAAAGAATTTTTTATTAAATGCAATTTAGTTAACATGTACTGTATTACTAGTTTCAGAGGTAGAATTTAGTGATTCATCAGTTGCATATAACACCCAGTCCTTATTACATCAAGTGCCCTCCTTAATTCCCATCACCCAGGTACCCCATCTTCTACCCACCTTTCCACCAACAACCCTCAGTTTGTTCCATATAAGTAAAAGTCTCTTATGGTTTGCTTCCCTCTCTGTTTTTATCTTACTTTATTTTTCCTTCCCTTCCCTTGTGTTTATCTGTTTTGTTTCTCAAATTCCACATATGAGTGAAATCATATGGTATTTGTCTTTCTCTGACTGACTTATTTCATTTAGGATAATACCCACTAGTTTCATCCACATTGTTGCAAATGGCAAGATTTCATTCTTTCTGATAGGTGAGTAATATTCCTGGTGTGTGTGTGTGTGTGTGTGTGTGTGTGTACACCACATCTTTGTCCATTCATCTGTCAAAGGACATCTGGCTATTTCCATATTTTTTGCTATTGTGGACATTGCTGCTATGAACACTGGGGGGCATGTGACCCTTCAGATCACTATGTTTGTATCCTTTGGATAAATACCTACTAGTATAATTGCTGGATCATAGGGTAGTCCTATTTTTAACCTTTTGAGGAACCTCCATACTCCTTTCCAGAGTGGCTGCACCAGTTGGCATTCCCACCAACAGTGTAAGAGGGTTCCCCTTTTTCCATATCCTCACCAACGTCTGTTGTTTCCTGAGTTGTTAATTTTAGCCATTCTGACACGTGTGAGCTGGTATTTTATTGTGGTTTTGATTTATATTTCCCTGATGCTGAGTGATGTTGAGCATTTTTTCATGTGTCTATTAGCCATTTGTAGAAATGCCTGTTCATGTCTTCTGCCCCCAGAATTGCCTCATTCTTAACCGAGATCCCTTCTATGATAGCTAAGTTTCCCTGGCAATTTTACACAACATGGAGGTGTTAATTAGCAATTTTTTCTTTTTTTTGGAAGGGCACTTTGTTACTATATTATTGAAAGCTTTAAAAACTGTATAGTCCTTCATCCAGCATTTCAATTTCTTAGGACTTTACCCCAAGAAGAATGAAGAGATGTCTGCAAAGAATTGTTTGTGGAAGTTCATTAAAACATTATGATAGCAAATTTTGGAGACAGCCTAGGTATCCAATACTGAGTAAAGGTGATTGAGAAAGCTACAGTGTATTCAAAGGACAGGATGCAACTATTCAGCTTCTGTTTAAGTTCATGTTAACCAGTGCAGGAAATACTGTAGTAGGAAGAATATGTCAGTTTTTGGTTATAATACATGTGTTTTTCATAAGCATGGGGAAAAATATGGAGCTTAGTTTCAAACATATTAAGTCATGAGTTGTTACCTTGGATGCTTGGCTTCTGCCTGTTTCCCCCCCCCCACCCAGCTTTATTGAGATATAATTGACATATAACATGACTGACTTTTTAAATGCTCTTTTGGGTTTTCCAAATTTTTGTTTTGAGTATTGTTATTGTTTAATTGGAAACAGTAATAAAGTAGTCTGTAGAAAGTGGTAGGTTAAAATGCAGTCTAGAAATGTGTGTGCCTCTATGGCTTACTTAACTTTCGTGCATTATTTTTCATGGCAAACTTAGCTAGCTAGTATTTGCTGGAACAACTGTTGAGCTGTCTTCGGAAAAGAACATTCTCCAATTTTGTTGTTGTTCACAGACTAGAACATTCTTTCTCTTTTTTTAACTATCCAGATACCCCTTGACTAAAGTCAATATCTAAGGTCAAATGAGTGTTTAGAAGGGTATCTGCCAGACTCTCAGAGACTGGGAGCTGCTATAAGGAAAAGCTACAAGATAGCATTGAACATGGCCCTCGGTAAACAAGTATTTGTTGAATGAATAAATAAAGAATATATTTGTTAATACTCCTAGCAGAAAAAAAAGTAGAGAAAATCATGTTTGTGGCTTTCAGAGGAAAGAGCAAGGATTTGTGTTTGTGTGTGTTTGTAGACTTTTTTGTTGTTGTTGTTAATAGCTGCACTATGCCTTTAAGAACTAAGGTGTCCAACAGAGCACTCAGCAGGGAAGTAGAGCAGTGCAGCTGAAGCTCAGAGGGAGCTCTGAGGGTGAACAGACATTCCTGTGGATTCCTGTCAGAGCAAAGTGCCCTGCCCTATTTCACGATGGCATTTAAAGAAAGTAACACTAAGCTTAGATACTGGAAATAAAGCCTAAAGTTTTAGCTGAGGTACGCAAGGAGATGCTGTAAGAATTAATATGCTGCTAAGTTCAGATGTGGCTGGAAAGGAGAATGAGACAGGGGCAATGACAGTTTCATAGCAGTTTCTCCCTGGCAGAATTTGGTTCTAGTGTCTGATCCACAAAGCTGCTTGCCTGTCCTGGACCAGTGAACCTGGCCACAGGGAGCAGTGGCCAGTGTTTGGCAGCTGTTGCATTGCAAAAGTCTAAGAAGTTAACAAGGAAGATGACTTTTCAATTGACTTGGGCAAAGGAATTTCTATTCTAGGACAAGCAGAGGCCCCTAGTTCACAGTGGCACCTGCAGGGAGTGGGCTGGTGGGGAGGCACCAGTGAGGGAAAGGTCACTTGGGAATAGTCAGTAGCCAGGGGACCCTCCATCCATCTGAACTGAGTCACGGCACTTTCACTGAAGAAAATTTGCTCAGAGCTTGATTAATACTGATTTGCTTAAGAAATGCTCTCTTTCTAAACTAGAACTTCTATCAAGAGTCACTTTGGCTGATGGCAAGGTTCGGGGGCCATATCACATGATTTCTCGCCATCACAGATACCCTTCTCAGTCCAACCTGGAAATGACTCAGCTCAGGTGGTCAGCATTGTTGACAAGCAATGTAAGTGCATCTTAGCTCCCTGCTAGCAAAGGAGGCAGATGAGTGCCCCAGAGAGGTGGTTCAGAGCACAGGTTGTGATCTCAGCCAGTTTTGGGTTCAAATCCCAGCCAGGGCAGGGACAGGAACTGACTGGGCTGGGATCAGGATCAGGCAAGTAAGGCTGAGTCCTACAAGTAGAAGTTCAAATCCTGTCTTTATTTAAAATTCGGTATTTTTTAACCAGGACTTTTTTTCATTAATTTTGATTTTCTAAAATATTCCATTAACAAATTCTTTGCCCTGATTACAGAGTTTTGGGGGTCCCCTTTACATTTTGCACCCAAGGTGAGCACCTCACTTGCCTTACCCAGTCCGGACTTTGCCCAGCCAGATCACTCACCAGCCCTGGGAGACTGGGCAAGTCACTTCAAGTCTTGCTTCCACTATCTGTAAAATGGGGCGATTGCAAGAGTCTTTCTTACAGGGTTTTGTAAAGTGAAATGAGTTAATGCTCTTAAGGCTCTTAGCACAGGGTCTAAAGTGCAGTTGGTGCCTTTACTTTTGCAAGAACTTGGGTCAGTACCCCGAAATGCATGTTCTTGCCAATAAGAGCCGCATCCTCGAAGACACAAAATGGCTCATCAAGCCATTTCTGGACACTTACTAATACTGCTCAGACTGTTAGAACAATGATTCAGGGTCCCATTATTAAAAAACAGGAGCAAACCCTCAGTTCTCAGGGTGGAAGAAATACCCTTTGCCAAGCATCAAGTGATAATTGTGGTGTATGTTGGAAAGCAGCATAAAGAGCTAACCTCCTGGACACTGGCTTGAACAAAGGCATTTGCCAGGCACAGGTAGGAAACATAGGCCTGAGAAAAGGGCTGACCTCCTTGTGAACACACACCCCAACCATGGGTGCTCTATGCCCTGCAATGCACAGAAATGCATGCTGGGAGTAAACTCAGGGTGAAAGGTGTGTTAAGAAACCACTCTACCAACCGCATGCACGCTTCCATACATTCTGGGACATGACCAGTTTAGGCTTTCAGTGAAAATTTTAGCATTTCAAAAGAACCATTGTGGGGTGTCTCATATAGATATACAACAGTAAAACTAGATAGATTCCATGTTTACCACTAAAATTAAAATTGTCAGGCTGGGGGTAGGAGGAGGGTGGTTGGGTTATGGACATTGGGGAAGTTATGTGGTATGGTGAGTGCTGTGAAGTGTGTACACCTGGCGATTCACAGAGCTGTACCCCTGGGGCTAATAATACATTATATGTTAATAAAAAATTTAAAAATTTAAAAAAAATTGTCTCTGAAAATTTTGGGAAGCTTTCAGCCAAGAAATTCATTGTGGACTAGTGAAACTTGTGGCATTGGTCTATGTTTAAGGCATTTTGCATCAAAAACTTCTTTCCTATTTCCTAGGGTAAGATTCGATTCTAAAAGAAATGATAAGGAGGGAAGAGATTGATGAAATTTTTATTTCAAACTTCTTTACTCTCTGGAGTCTGGAAATAGATTATATAGGAGGAAAAATGCCCCACCCCAAGATGTCCACATCCTGATCCATAGAACCTGGAATATGGTACCTTGTATGGCATATGTGGTTAAATTGAGGATCTTGAGTTAGGGAGATTTTTCTAGATTATTTGGATAGGCCCAAATTAATCAAGGGAGATTATGCTTGTGGAGCAGGGTCAGAGAGGTGCAACCTTGCTGACCTCTAAGATGGAAGAAGGGGCCACAAGCCAAGGAAATGTGAGCAGCCTGTAGAAACTGGGAGAGACAAAGACATGGGTTATCTCCTAGAATCCCCAGAAAGGAATGCAGCCCTGGAAACACCTTGACCGTAGCCTAGTAAGACCCTTGTTGGGCATCTAACTTAGAGAATGCAAGATCATAAATCTGTGTTGTTTTAAGCCACTAAATTTGTGGAGATTTGTTATTATTACGATAGAAAACTAACACACAGCTGAAATTACATAACTTCCATGAGTCACTTTTATTGCATATTACAGGTTTGTTATATATTTAGAATCAAATCCTAGCATAGCATTTTTAAAAATTTAATATTAATATGTTGGATCTTGAATCCTAGTTTTTTCTTCTCGTTTATCTCAGGGTAGTGCGTTCTTCAGACTGGTGTGAAAAAGGAAACTGGAATTATTCCCCAGGAAGCACCTCTTTCCAAACCTGAGAGATGAGGAACGTTGCTGTGCATAAGGACATGCCTGGTAAGATTTGAGGTTGTAATCATGGGAACTGGGCCATATAGAGCAAGATGTAAATCCCTGAAATCATTTGTAATGAAACATAAACATTGAGTTAGCATGAGGGCCACAGTTTCTGGGTGGTTGGTTCTGACTTTGGCAATTAGGATTTAGAGGGAAAATTTTCCAGTTTTAATGGGCTCCAGATGTTCTTGTCCCAGCTGAAAATGTTTCATCATTTATGGTTAATATTTTTGTCAGCAGCAGCGTTTTGTTGTAATATCTCCAAATTGGTGATAGTGGTCGTTAGTCATCAAACAGATTCCAAATTGAGAGTTTAATCTTGGGATCACTTTAAGCATCCCATCACACTCCATTTAATTAAGAATTACTTAATAGTTATACTAGAATTTTGTTTGTGCAATAATGGACTACATGATTATCTGATGACAACCAGTCACTGAAATTAGGTATGAATGTGGTGTTCTAACAATGTCTGGCATCCTGGCCAGGGTCTAGGAGAAGGAAGCAAGGATGTCAGATAA
Organism: Lontra canadensis; assembly: GCF_010015895.1. Classification (NCBI taxonomy): domain Eukaryota; kingdom Metazoa; phylum Chordata; class Mammalia; order Carnivora; family Mustelidae; genus Lontra; species Lontra canadensis. The sequence goes on along the minus strand of NW_022631094.1, from coordinate 1,558,247 downwards.
CCATCGTGTTGGATAAATAAAGAAGCAAAGATTTATTACAAATTACAATGAACTTCTTCATCATAGAATTTAGATTAAACTCACATCAGTTGGGGAACATTGAAGTGGTTATTTCTGAGAAGCACTCAGGAAGTTCAGATGAAAGAAAAAAAAGAGACAACTTCTGTTTTTAGAACAATAATATCATGACTACCTACACTTAATAAAAGGTAATTCTCCAAGATCTCTTCTAGGATATGGTTTTAATTATGTAAATAGTCTAAAACTCAGCACATTACTTACATTTATGCTTTCCTTTCCTCTGATGAATGAGAGGAACACGGTTTACTTTTCTAGGAATCTTTTCTGGGAATCACTATCTACACGCCATCTTGAATTCATAAGGCAGGGAGTGCAGGGTGCATTTGATGATTTTGGTGGGTTATGCTATAGCAGGACCTGGTGGAATTAGTTACATTGCAAAGGTGTTTGAAAGGCCTGTTATTACTTACTTACTTAGAATGGGCTTGATTTATAACTTGCTAATAAGTCCCATCCAGGTCGCCCTAGAGCTTTGATCGGTACTTCTATGGTGCTTACATTCATTGGTGTTAACTAGATAATTTTCGAGGTTTTCTTGCCAGGGCATACAGTTTCATGGTTAATTAGGAGCCTGGATTATAGGCCCTCACGCCACTTAGCAAAAGAATAATTTGTGGTTACTGACAAATAATAAAATCTCTTTAGGCCTTTGTCTTTTTTTAAATGATAAATCATTTTGCCTTTGTACTATATCATCTGTCAGCAGAATGCTTGAGGAGTTTCATTGCTTATAAAGTAAGGGTCCTTTGCTGGAATGCTAGAACCAAAGAAAGATGCCGCTGAAGATTCTAAATATGTGTGCAGACTGCTCACTGGGGAAGACATCGTGCTTTCCTCACATTTCCATTCTCCTCCTCATTCGGGGTCCAACAGATACAGCATCCGTAGAAAGGAGATGCAGTCGCAGTGGGTCCAGCCCCACCCAGGGTGATTGGCAGGGCTCACAGCTAGAATTGACAAGATTTTAAAAATACGTGTTTTGTTTTTCACAAGTTGTCTCATCTGTTGATAAGTACTTTTGAAAATTTAAATCACAGACTCATTCTTTTATGACACTTTTCAGCAAGTATTCGCTATATAAAGTGTTCTTAGACTATCCCAGACCCTTTTGAAGCCCAAGGCTCATTTCCATGGGTAATTCTCCATCCACCATCTCTAATTACCAGCGAGCATCAGTGCCAGGTGCTCTGAGGAATCCAACTCTCTAAAGCAAGGAAATGCATCCCTTTTGCTAACTGTAGTCCTCAGTTTGCCTCCTCAGAGTCAGCATGAAAGAGTTTGCCAGCTCCAGATGAAGTGATACGATGTGATGTAAGAGATAATGGGAAAGAAGTTCTCTTCTAATATTAAATAATTTTTTTTGTCTTCTCCACCCCCTCCCAGATGGTATTATTTAAAATAACAGTAATAATAACAAAATAACAACAATGAAGAGAGCTAGCATTTCTTAAACCTTGATTATGTGTCAGACACTCTGCTAAGCACATTACCTTTTCACTGTACCCTCTAATCCTTAGGGCAACCCACAAGCAAGTTGCCATTAGTGTGTTCACCCCATCTTAGCGATGAATCTGGTGTGGCTAAGGTATTTAATTTCTGAGTCAAGCATTGTACACTGTTTTCTCTTGCTTTTAAAATGTATTCATTCTTTTAGCAAAAGTTTAGTGAGTACCTACTGTGTCCCAGGCCCTGCTTTAGCCTCTGTGTACTCTGGAGAAAGATGTGGTGAACTCAACAAATGCCTTTGTTTTACAAGAAGAAAGAAGGTTGCTTCTGAGCAAAAGAGGGAATGCTAACTTCATTCACTGGCCTCCTGCTTCTGCCCCCAGGGATAGTAATAAGAACCCTATCCTGCAGGTGGCTGTCTGTCATAGTCACCTTTTCAACTGGGTGGGGAGAATGACATCCGGAGAATGTGAACTGTTTTTACTCCAGGCTTTCCGCAAAGATGGAAGTGGGGGGTAGGGGTCTGCCCTGAAAAAGATGATGGGGGAATTTCCAGGTCTGAGAAAACTCACTAATGAACTTGGAATCCTAGTATCTCCATTGGAAAGGGCCTCAGAGTCGTTGAGTGCAGCCGTTAGACCAAATTTCTATTCAGTGCTAGATGATCCACCTCTTAATTCGTGTCAGAGTACCCCTGCTTGTATACTTTCAGTGCTAAGGAGCTCTTCACCCTACAGAACAGTCCATTCTGATGCTAAAGGTTGTTTCTCATAATACTGAGCTAGCAGTCTGCCTCCATGTAACTTCCACTCGTTGGTCTCAGCTCTGTTCTCTGATGCCATGCCAAATAAATGTAGTTCGTTTTTTATAAAAATGTCCTTAAGTGTCTGAAATCAGCAATCTTGTCCCCTTTAAGTCTTTTTTATTCTTGCAGTTTCAGCCTTCCCTCATGTGTTGTTATTCCCAGATCCTTCCCTCTCTTAGCTGGAGCAGTAGTCTCTGGAAATGAGTGGGCTGGGCCCATTCAAGGCTCACTGGAAAGAGCTATTAATAGACACTACTTAAGTGACAAGAGGTTGTGAAGGAGGAGCGGGGCATCTCCTTTGGCCATTAGGACATGGACAAAGCATCTTTAGAGTCCCAGAGGTTTCTGAAGTCAGGGCTCATCTGGTGGTATTTGAGCCCCTAAATAGTGCTGAGGATCCTGGGAAGAATCTTTAGAGGGCCAGGCTGCAGAATGTGATACAGTACTAGGGAAGCAAATCTAATGGCTCTAGAATGTACTTGCTGCTGACAGTTTTATACAACCATCTCTAGGGAGAATTTTATTTACAGGGAGGAAGGGGGTGGGTGGAATTAAAGCTTATGGATTCTTTGATGCTCTAAACTCTCTTAGAAACAGCAACTACCATAAATCCAAGCTCATTCACCCTCATAAATTCCCCCCATCTCTGGTAAAGAATTGAAATTGAGAAAAAGCCACCAATGACCCCCTAATAATGCCCCCTACCCCTGATAATACCATGATGCCCAACCTGCTCCCTCCTTTACCCACTCTAAGAGTAAGGGTAAGTTTTTTAAGATAGTGTTTTAATGATAAACCCAAAAGACCTAAATGTAGGCCATGTAGGCTATACCATTGCCAGTAATAGAAACTCATATTTAATATTACTATATATGGGGCGCCTGGGTGGCTCAGTGGGTTAAGCCTCTGCCTTCAGCTCAGGTCATGATCTCAGGGTCCTGGGATCGAGGCCCGCATCGGGCTGTCTGCTCAGCGGGGAGCCTGCTTTCTCCTCTTTCTCTATGCCTGCCTCTCTGCATACTTGTGATCTCTCTCTCTCTGTTTCAAATAAATAAATAAAATCTTAAAAAAAATATTACTATATATGATGGTAAATTATTTTGTTGTTTGCCTCACTGCTATTTTCAGAGGAATTTATCTTTGTTTGGTACATGAAGCTTGGTTACAACCTACCCTTAGATTCAAAGTCATGTTAATACAGTGATGTAAATGTTACTTTATCATGGTTTCTTCTGTTGAACAGAGTGCTTCCCTTTATCTGTTACCTAATATATTAATGGCTACACTGCCACCAGCTTTGATGTTGATGCATTCTGTACCGGACCTAGGTAGTAGGGTGAGTAGCCTTACCTCTCTGTTGCTGGTCAGACAGCCGCTGCTGAGAAATGTCCAGTGATTCATGGGTGGTTTATGACTCTAGATAACAGAGCCCAAGTAATATACCAGTCTTCTGCCCAGTGCTGTTTACCTTGCATAATTCTTCAGAACATGTGCTAACTGAAAATGGAGGTGTAAGAATTAAATTCACATAGGCACAGTTGAATTCCAGACCAGTGAAAAATACTGATGACATTAATTAGATCTGTCCATTGAACAATTAGAAAATAAAACTCAATTATTATCTCTTAAACAAAATCATATAAAGGCAATTGTATACATCTTTGAAAATCTACCAAGGTTAAGTTTTTCAAAGGTAATGTTTTCCATGGCATGTAAACTGTTCTGGGGCAAAGTAAGCACTCAGTCATACTCAATTCTATAGATCTACAGTGTTTTCCTTCCTTTCTTATCTAATCAGTCTCTAGGAGTCTGCTAAGAATAAGGCACACAAACTGCTTTTATTAAAGAAAAATTTTGGTGGTCAAAAGATTAATATCATGGGGATGGAAAACAGGCCTATCAGTGAGGTTTGGTGACTGCTAAGCCAAAGCCACAGATCTGGCTAACCTCAAACTGGTCTCTTAATTTGAAAGTAAAATTTAAGGAGAGCTCATCTAATTCTTTGGAGGTTTAAGATAAGCTCTTGTTGACTGGAGACAGTAATCTATGTTTTGGGGGGGGGTTAACTGGAAATATTCTTTTCACTTTTATGTAAGACATGTGTTAGTCTTGGCTCTAAAGGAATATTTCATATCCAAGATTCTCAAGGAAATCTTCTGAGATTAATTCATTTTGGAAAAACATAACTTCTTTGCTTCCATTCCACAGAGATTTAAATGAGTGCTGGTGGGAGATGTTTCTTTTCCAAGAAAGGTGTAATGCTCTAGAGGCTGAGGTCTTACACGGCTTAGAGCCAGTAATTCTCCTAATGGACACTCCTCCACTTCATTTTGAAACAGAAAAATGTTAAAAACAACATTTTAGGTTCAGAGCATGTATTTTAAATATTGACATCATATATATTTAAGAGAGGTATCTGAGCAATGGCTGGCCTAGTGCCTTCATCTGACCATCCACCACCCATTCATCCATCTACCATCTGTCCCTCCCTCCCTCCATCCATCCATCTACCATCGTCCACCATCCATCCATCTACCATCCACCATCATCCAACATCCATCCATCTACCATCTACCATCGTCCACCATCTATCCATCTACCATCCACCATCATCCAACATCCATCCATCTACCATTCACCATCTTCCAATATCCATCCATCCATCTACGATCCACCATCCATCCATGGTTAGTGAATGCATTCTAAAGTCAGTCTGCATTGAATCCCAACCCTCTCACTTACCACCTGTGTGACCTTGGGCAAGTTATTTAAATTCTCTATGCCCTAGTTTTCTCATCTGTAAAATGAAGGTCATGAGAACATGTACCTCACAATATTACTGTGAAGGTTAAATAAGTTAAAGTAAGTTAATGTAAGCAAAGTACTTAGAGCAGTGCCTGGCACACCACTAGCACTGTCCAAATAGTTGTTTTGTGTTATTATTTATATTATTGGTGAAACAACTCAGGCCCTGAAAAGATGAGTAACCAATTTGTAAGTATAGAATAAATACATCAGGAGTTAGAGAATCCACTTCTTTGATTTTTTTTTTTTTTCTTCTCTAGAAAGTGGAGGGGAAAAGCTAGGGAAGATGTATTAGTAGAGGAATGGAGTTTGAGATCATTTTCAGAGGACTAAAATAGAAGGCTTTGTTTTCTTTTTTATTGTTTGATTGGTTTTATTTTGTTGTAATTGATAATTATTTCCAAATCTCCAAAAGAAAGTAAATGAGGAGACTCATTTACGTATTTACTTACTGCTCTGACCAACTAGACCGTAAAACCCCCATGGGCAAGGATTGTGGCTTTGTATGTATGTATGTATGTATGTATTTATTTATTTTTGTCTGACAATCCTAGTGCTATAACCCCAGCATCCTGGATCTTTGGGGTGCCTGAGAAGCAGGGATAGGTGAGAATCTTTGTAAAGAAACAGTCCAGAGACTGGAGGAAAGGGATACCCACTGAGAAAATTTCTTGGAGTAGGAGCCAGGGGAGGTGTTAAGTCAGTCCCCGACTAGCCCAGAAGAGCATTAGGCACCCACTGAAGAAGACCTGCCTCTCTGTCTCCATGGACCCTGCAGCCAGGACACATAGCTCGACCCCGACTGGAGGGTAGAATCAAGGATAGAGTAGCAAAGGTGATGTGTACCCCCAGAGAAGTGTGCAAGGGAAGATGAAACAAAAGGATCTAGAAGAGACTTAGAAATGTTCTCTCTTAGTCCATCCAATTTAGTTTGAGTTCCGGTATTTACTGAGCACCTAGGAAAGACAAAACACAGGCTGGGGATATTGCGGGGCCTTGACCTGTGTGTGCATTGCAGGAGAGAAGATGCTTCTGGATGAGGATCTAGCCCTACCTTCACAGCTCCCTCAGCCCCTCCCTGTGGAGGTCTGGAAGCTTGCTACTTCCTCTCAGCTCCTCAGCCCTCTCAGAAGGCATCCACCCCACCTCAGACTGTCTGAATTTTACAGTTTGCATCCACCCAGCAACACAAGAGAGCTGAGATCCGGGTATAAGGGCAGGAACTGTCATGTTAACCCAGGATGGCCAACCGTCCCAGTTTGTCTGGAACTGTCTTGGCTTTACCACCAAAAGTCCTTAGTCCCAGGCCAATGGGACAGTTGGTCACATTATTTCTACTTACTGTAGGTAAATAGCCAGCAAAAACAGTATGGGAAGAGCTGCCTAGTTTGTTCACTTCTCTTAAGCCTATTGAACTTGACTTAGGTTAATTTAGCTTATTTATTATTTTAAAAATTTTGTAGCTTGTTTATTATTTATTTAAACAGCAGAGAGATGTGTGGGTGAATTGCACAGTATTGGTCCCTGTAGAATTACTTTTACTGACATTCCCTTTGTTTTTTGCTTCTTTAAAAAAAAAAAAAAATATATATATATATATATGTTTGTTGTTTTAAGATTTATTTATTTAAGACAGAGAGAGCAAGCATGAATGGGAGGGATAGAGGGAAGGGAATAGAGAAACTGAAGCAGATTCAGTACTGGGCACAGAGCCCAACTCCGGGCTCAGTCTCACAACCCTGAGATCATGACCTGAGCCAAAACCAAGATTGGGACGCTCAACCAACAGAGTCACCCAGGTGACCTGAAATTCCCTTTGTCAAGACACTCTGGGTGCATTGCCAGGCAGCTGTAGTAGGTAGCCTGGGAAGCTCACTGCATTATTTCCTGTACAGATATCACCGAGGCTTAATTCTGTCCGTTGTACAGTGTCCTGTCCTCTCTCCCGGCCCTGAGAGCCCCTAGGGGACTGGGGACACTCATGCCCTGGCTGCTGGGAAGGTGGGTCCTCTTTGTGGCTGTCCTGTAGTAGAGTTGAAACTCCCATGCATGTGGGCATGAATTCCCAATTCATCTTATTTTCATTTTGCCCCATTTTCGCCCTTTATTTTTGTCTTGTACCATATGTGTTTTGTGTAAGTTATTTAGGTATATACGTAGAATGGAATTAAGTGATGTTTCTGGCTACAGGTTACTTGAACCATTTGGCCTGATGGAGGTGTAATGAATTATCTTGTTTGCGTGTGATAAGTGCCCTGGGGTTCCCTTTTGTAATAGTAGGTGGCTGTCTTCACGCCTGTCTGCATGGGCTCTTAGAAAAGGGCACAAAGGGAAGCCATTCTCTGTGGCTGCTCTTTGAAAGAGTCTCTTGCAGCCCTTCCCTGTAGATGGTTGGAAGTTGTTTAAGAGAAACAGTAGGAAGACCACACCAGGAGCATTCTGCTGGGGGCTGAAGCGAAAGATTAACATCCAGGGTACAGTGGGATAATGCTGTGAAATAACCAAAGCTTCACTCCATCACTTACTCTTCTAATCCATAGGTGAGAGTGACTCAGAGAGGAAGTGAGGGGTGTGTGTGTAGAGGTTTGGGTCTCAAACAAGGTAGGTCCCACGGCCTTCCCTTTTTGGGCTAAGACCTAAGGAAGGGAATAGAAGATCTTGGAGAAGTCAGGAGGTGAGGGCTCCTGGGTCTCAATTCTCCTGTGCCCAGCTCTGGGGAGATGACTAGATCCCCAAGTAGAAATAGCTGCTTGGGCCTAGAATCATATGAGGTGCCTCCCAGGATCCCATGGCCCGCCATCTGTCCCCATGCAGACCATGGAAATAGTTGAAAGAGAGTGGGGTCCAAGGAGGCCTCAAGGATGGTAGCTGCCTGTGTGGACTGAGACCTGAGACCACAGCAGATCTCTGAGGATGACGGTGCGGGCTGATGATGACCCCAGGACCCCCTCCCTCAACACCTTGACTATACAGAAGACAGCCCTCCCAGCTCACAAGGAAAGGAGGTAACCCTGAATTGCCAAAGATGCATTTTTCTCCAAGTGGGGGCTTAAAATAGACATTAAATTCAGTTTTAGAAAAAGAATAATATATTTCCATCCCGTCTGATAATATGGGCTGAGATGATGCTTGCTTGGGTATAACAGTGGTGATAATGGTGGCTTACGTAGCGTTGATTCCTCTGCTAAGTGCTTTACATGGATTAACCCATGAACTCTCTACAACGCAGGGACCACTAAATTCCCACTCTGGAGGAAATTGAGGCACAGAGACGTTGCTCGAGGTCACGTAGGAGGAGATAGGATTTGAACTTGAGTAATCCTAATGACCCTTAGCAACATACTTCGTGTTTACAAACTTAATTGTTCTGAAAGTCTTTCCTGATCTCAAGCTAAAGACTTCTTGTGGGAGTATAGACCATTCCTTCTTGTTTGGTCCTTAACAGAAAGAGCTTATAGCCACTCATGTGATCCATATCTTTTCTCCATTTCCTCCCTTTCCACCCGAACGACCTTGGTTGCCTTAGCCTCTCCTTAAGGCTGTTGAGATTTCATGATTTCTGATTTGCCCACTGCTTGAATGTCTGGGTCTGATCTGGAACAGGTCAGTATGGGATGGGTACTCAAGGATGACTGTATCTTCATGATTTCCCAAGTCAGTGCATTCTGCTGGTGAATTTAGTAACTCTTTCGATAAGAAATAGTTCACTCTCATGATCACCCGTGGTCCCGAGTCTGCATCTGCCATGCGTTTGTAAGGAAGCCCCAACAATCTTTCTCTACATCTTCTGGGAAATGAGCTATTTGGCCTTATGTACATGGCCAGTTGCCAGGCCTGTTTTCTGTCTATCTAAATTATCGTGGCAGAGGAGATAAAAATACAAAGACAAAAAAGTCATTTTTCTCCCCCCAAAACACCAAAATTCTTTGAGCCTTTCATTCTCTTCTGCTTTTTTGCCGATAACAGTGAATAATGGTTTCTGCTGCTGCTTTTATTGGCTTAGCATTTAGGATCATAAGAATGTAAATGTTTCCCTAAGGAAAAATACATTTGGGGGATTAACTAGACTGTTTCTTTACTTTTAAAATTTTAGTTATAAAAGGAAGAAAGAATCTGCTGAGCTAAACCAAGTTAATGATCACCAACAGAAAACAGAGAGCAGAGACCACCATTCATTTGAATAGGAGCTCCCAGGATTTGTGGAGGTCCACTCTGGGGGTTCTGTTTTAGCTTGCGTGGCTTTAAAGGTTCTGTTTTAAATCCAGTGACTGTCATATTTGAACATATTCATATTTGGGGTTAGGTCACATCATTGGTAAAACTGATTTTGTTCACTATTTTATTCCTTTAACTGACCATTATTACTCTCTTTTCATGCCAGCTTCTCGATATGAGGTAGCTTTAGCAAAGGGCTATTGTCTTTTCCTCATGATGCCTGTCTCCCCCCTACCCCCAGGTCCCCTATAATCTCTCATTTACCCTCACACCTCTGTTGAAACCATGCTCTTAGAAATCAGCAACAGTTTCTTTAAGGTGAAATGGAAAGAACTCATGTTCTTTTTTGTTGCTCTACCTGAGATCTTTGGCACTTGTCCTCTCCTTCAGTTCTTGGCCTCTTTGATACCTTATGACCATTTCTTCTCTCAGGAGGTGTCCATCCTCTCTGGAGCATTCTCTAAGGCTTGGCTTCTGTCTCTAGACTTAGTTTTCTCTATATTAATCTTGGCGTAGGCTCGTATCTTTAGATGTCAATGTTATTTATGTAATTCCTAGGTCCATATCTCCCATAGTTGTCTCTCTCTGAAATCCCAGCTGTATCTCCCCCACCCGCTGAATAATTTCATTTATTAATTTGCTTTACCCTGGCCCATGAAGCACAGCAGACCACTGGCCAAAATCATCTTCTTACCCCTAAGTTCACTCCTCTTCCTGGATTCTCAGTGGCACTATCATTTAGTTTCTGAATCATGCATACTAGAAAACTTGTGGTCATCTCTGACTCCTTTTTCCAGGCTTTGAGTTTCAGGAGGAACAGAAGTAGTGTCCACCTTTTTCCACCATCTTACTGGAGCCTGGCACAGTGCTTGGCACATAGGAGGAACTTAATACATATTTACTGAATGATTAAATGTGTTTTCTCTTTTGTTACTTGTATTCTCTCACTCATCAACCTAATTAATCCATCATCCAGCCTACATATATGTGTTTGTGGAGCTGTGTAGAGTGCTTATTGGGATTGGGAGCTCTTGTGTTGGACTGCCTTGGCTAAGCTTCTCCCCAGCTGGGTGATCTTGAGAATGTGATGATGGTGATGAAGATAATTATGATGTTGGTGATGGTGATGATGGTAGTGATGTTGGTGGTGCCAGTGATAATGGTGGTGATGGTATTGATGATAATGGTGATAATGATGTTGATGGTGATGGTGATGATTATGATGATGATGTTGGTGAAGGTGATGATGATAATGATAGCAGAGGATAGGCACAAGTGGGGTGTAGTGAAGTTTGGAAGCATGTAAGGTGCTATGAGGGTCATCATTTCAGGGTAAGGACAAGTGACAGCAATGGAATGTCAAGGTTCAGTATGTGTTTAGGGCAGAAGATTGAGCACTTTAATGGGCCTGAAGAGCAGTGGAAGAAAAGGCAGATTGAGATTGACCTGGCAGGAAAATGGACTTCAGCTGTGCTCAAGGCCCTGGGGTTTTGTTGGAGGGGTTCAGAGACTCCCTGGCTGGGGCAGTAGGGACAGAATGGGGTAACTAAAGGACTGTAGACTAAAACATATTGGGGGGGTGGTTAGCTGCCTCTAGGGGGAGAATGTCCTAGGCCTGTGTGCAGATTTGAGTAGAGATGCTCTGCTTTTGACATTTTACCTCTTGGTTTTTAAGGTCATCTTTGAAGAAAAGGTCCTGCTGCTTAAAAAAAAAAAAAAGTGTGCAAATCGCTGGTATATGCCTTGAAGGCAAACTGAGGAGTTTGAGCTCCATGCATTGAATTGTAGGGAAGCTTGGAAATGTGAATGGAGGAGCAGTAAGAACTAAAGAAATGCTTTTTCAAAACTCTTCTCAGATTCTTCAGTGTGTGGAGTTGGCTGGAAAGGGAAACAAACACATTGTCCAGGCAGGAAGAGCCATTAGGATACTGAATCTTCCTCGCAGTCTCTGGAACAGCAGTATAGGCTGATATCCTGCCGGAATCATGACAGCAGCCCTCTGCATCAGACTCTGGACCCTCTAACCAGGCCAGCTCTCCAAAACACCTATCCCATCATTCTGTTCCCTGTGCTACAGCTGCCAGGGGTCCTTCCTTGGTTGTGGAAGAAAAACCCAAACCAAAAAAATTCCAAAAACCAAAAGTCCCTTGCTTGTCATATAGGACCCCACAACATGACAAATTCTGCATTTCTACTCCTCTGTCTGCTACTAGTCACCCCTCTGCCCCAGCTGGCTACACCTTCTTACAGTACCCGATACCCCTAAACATGGTGCCTATTTTCTCTTGTCCATTTCATGCCATGTCCTGGTCCTGGGATGCACCCCCAAATATATCCCCCCTGCCCGCAACACACACACACACACAACTGTACTAAGTATACTATCCTTGTAGACTTCACACAAAATCCACCAGCCTTTTTTGACCATGTTCGGTCATATCTGTCTCTCTCCTATGAATGCCCAGAGGAACCCTGCCTCTTAAGTACTTACTCTGGCAGTGATCAGTATTTTTTTTGGTTTCAAGTGTCACCTAACATAAAGCTGGGCTCATTGCACACCAACAAACCAAAATAATTTAATCTAGCGGTAATGGGAACATCCTAGATTCCTTTATTTCCAAACAGGATCCCCATCTTAACCACCCTTCAGAGCCAGGTCCACCTTGTGAACTGCCCTCCCCAGCCATGGCCCCCTCAGCACCTTGTTTCCCAAGCCCAGCCTGTGACATCCTTGTGGGTCACGGGTTTTGTGCAGCTGCCTCAGAAGTGGCTTGAGCCCAGCTAGCATTCCTTCTCAATTGGGACTTTCATGCAATGTCTTCTTGACAAATGTCAGCAGGGGTGAGATTCACCGCACTGTTTATTAAATGAACAAAAGCCCTGCCTGACAGGCCTGAGCAACAGGCTTGACTGGCCCTGGGGTTAGTCAGCCGAGGAAGGCTGAGGTCTTGCTGCTTGGGCCTCCTTGGCCTGCATTTCTAGTCAGAAGCTGTTGGAGAAGCTTCTGGCCAGGCAGTGAACGCTCTTCCCCTCCCCACAGACAACAGTGACAAGAACAATTTCATGACACAGGTGAGGCAGAGAAGAAGCATTTCCTTCTCCTCACTTGGCCCAGCCCCTCATTCATGAACCCCAAGCAGTACCACCTGATGTATAAACAGCTTTCTTTGCCCCAGAAGTGGCAAAGTTCTAGTGAGAGACAGAACCTTTATAAACCTGTGTCACTGGCTTCCTCTTTCAGGACACACGAACCACAGTACAGATGCCTGTGTTGTCATGGGTGGATCACTCCCAAGGACCTTTCTCAGCTGTGCTAGGTATAAGGCATCCCACGGAGTAGATGTACCAGGTTTTGGTCCTCAAGGGGCTCTAAATTTAGGTGGTGTGATGGGAGCTACCAAAAAAGACAAAGAAAAAGAAAAGAAATAAACAAAAGAGAACAAAGTTTCCAACTTAGCTCAGGCTCAATGCCAGAACAGTTCAGAGAGAGCTAGAGGTGGGGGCAGGGCACATCACTGTGGACTGGCTTATCAGCAAAGAGTCAGGAGAAGGATAGGAAGGACTGGAGCTTGACCTTAAGAAATTAGCCTGAGATCAGCCAAGAGAGGTAAAGAGGCTGGATTCCCCCCAGATATTGTGTCCAAGATTAAGAAAGAGGCTCAACTTACTTTTGAATGTGACCCATTTCCCCTTTGAGCATGGAGAGAGCTTTTTTCACTGCAAGCAGCTTCTGGTGTGGGGTGCCAGCGTTATGGAAGAAGGGACCCTAGCGTCCCTATCAGAGGATGGCAGAGAGGAGACACAGAAATGTCCTGGCTTATTCCGGTCGCACCATACATCTTTGATTTCTGGCCATGCTTATTCTGGATAACCAAGGATAACCCAGCTGTCAGCAGTGAGTCCAGATGTCGTAAACAAGTGTCTGAACCTCAAGAGAAGACGCAGTTACTGTCACCTCAGCTGTCACAGGTGGGGCAGGGAAAAGAGGGTTACACAAGACATTATGTGAAAAGCCACAAGGCTGTTAGAGAGTAGCTTTCCCCCCTTATTCCCCTTCCATGCAGAAATCCCACATTTTTATGGGGTGCTTATACATAGCTCAATATTTCTACCATGTGGGAAGAGGAGAAGCATTGGAAAAACCAATCCATACACAAATCTCAGTCCCAAGTTTTAGTCATGGTTTCCACCATTTTCCTCATAAAATTTCTCCCAGAGGCATCACAAAATGGCAATATTGTTAGAGTTCCATATTATCTTTCCATCTTCAGTTAATAAGTGGACTGATCCTGAGGAAGCCAGTTTGGTGCTCAGTCTTTCCCACTGTACAATGAACATGGCACTAGCCTGGGGGCATAGGGGTCTCTTCTAGTACGAACAGTTTATGATCCTTGCCAGATAACTCTGTTCCTTCTGCTGTGCTTGTACACATACAGCAAAGGAGTAGGGCAGTATGGGGCAGTGGTCAGAGCTCTTCCTCTGGAGCTGGGCACACCTGGCCTACCCGTGCGCCCTCACTGGGCTCTGAGTGCCTCCTTCTCTGATGGAGGTTGGTTGTGAGCGTTAGACTGAGGGAATGCGCAATGCTTATTTAGCACGGTGCCTGCCTCAGAGCTCAGTGCTTGCTCTAGGTTAGTACGAAGAGAACAAAAGGTCAAAGGTGAAAAGGGAAAGAGAGAAGGTACATTTACCAACCAGACCTCTGTTAGAAGTCAGGCTCGAACAGAATCAGGGTAAACATTGTTTCATGGACTTGGGACAAGATGGGGGGACCCAGGTTCCATCTCAACAATATAACACTAGGAGAAAATCAGGACACTGTCAACATTCTTATAAACATAATGTATTATGGGGCACCTGGGTGGCTCAGTGAGTTAAGTGGCTGCCTTCCGGTCATGATCCTGAGGTCCTGGGATTGAGCCCCGCATCGGGCTCCCTGCTCAGTGAGGCGTTTGCTTCTCCTTCCCCCTACTCTTGTGCCCTTGCTTGTTCTCTCTCTCTCTCTCTTACTCACTCTCTTGCTCTCCCTCTCAAATAAATAAAATCTTAAAATATATATATATATATATATATTGTATTATAAAGGAACCGGAGGTAAGCCTTCTACATATGGAAATGGCTGCTGACACGTGTGGGGACCTGCAGCTCACGATGTCCAGGACAATAACACAGTGTTCTTGTCCTCACGGTGTCCAGGACAAGAACACTGCTCAGGCCCCGGACCTGAGGACTGATTTGGGAAGAGGCCCCCACAGCTCAGCAGCCTGAGGTGGGAGAGGGCAGAATGTGACCCTGTCTTTAGTTAAGGAACAGACAGGAGACAGATCGATATGGGAAGAAGTCAGCCATGAAACCTTCTTACTTTTCTGTAGAGAGAAGACTTGAATAGTAAAAAGAGAAAGCTATCAATTCCTTTTTCCCCAAAGCAAAGGAGGATACATTGTTAGACATTTTTTCCTGTTTCCTCCAAGTACTGGATCTGAGGTTCCTTCCTTGCTCCTTGTTAAGACATTTTTTTTTTAATTGGGAACACTTTTATTAGGGTCACAAGTGCAGGGAGTTCCCAATCACCCAGCAGTAACTGAAAGCTGGAAGGGTCACTTCTGTTCTCAGCAAGCTGGGAGACTCTGGCTCCATGCTGGGCTCACCAGTGAGGCGCTTGGTGCGGCTCTACTGGGAGGCGGGGGGGTGGGGGGGGATGAGAAACGGGGCCCAAGAATCCCCTTTGGTCACAAGCACATCTGTTTCCCACCAAGTGGGCCTGGCCCCCAGGGACTCTTTCAAAGCCTGCCTTTTTTATTGGGGCTCCTTCCTATTTTATAAGGCAGCAGCTCTGCTTACCTGCAAGCTGCCTGTCTCCCTGGCACTGGCTTTCTGCCTGTGGAATGAGACTATCTCAGGCTTCCAGTGAGGCTGCTGTCTTGGGCAATAGCACGGGTTTTGTTTTTTACTTTAATCCCCAAAGGATTGGGGCAAAAGCACAAATAAATTACAGCCCTGAAACTATCCATTGGAATTTTCTTGTCCAAGATGCTTTACAGCAAAAGCAGTAAGTGGGGGAATGGGATTCTAGAGAACTTTAAAGGGAATCCAGTGAGTCCTGACATGCCTGATACAAGGAAGCATTTTGCTTTGAAGTTTCAGGACACAAAGAGGGGCTGTGCCCCAGGAAGCTGACCCTGGTGGGAATGTTTGAAGCTAAGGGCATGAGCCCCAAGCTGGTCAGACAGAACTGTGACTTGGCTGGGAAGTCCTGTCATTGGGAACACTGGTCATTATTTATCTCTGCATGCTACTTGCTTGCTGTGGAAGCTCCGTGATGAGTTGGACTATGTCAAGAAAAAAAAATAAGGTATGTGGGGGGAACATACACATATAGTAACAAGCTGAGAAGGCTGGAAGATTCCTGGTGCTCACTAGAGTTTTCCTGAAAATGAGGTTGGGTAGGAAAAGAGTTGTTCATTCTGGGGCTTGGCTGGTTGGCTAGGTAGATTCTGAGCACGTTGCCTTGCTCAAGGTCAGTGGCAGGGCTTTCTGTTGTCTCATAGTGCACATGACTGTACTAGGGCTTTCTCAGTGATTCAGACCCAGAGACTCCAGTGCCTGCCCAGGAAATGGTCTTCTCTGCAAATGTACCCAGCCTGAGAGCTTGTCATAGGAACCTCTGTCACGTTACATCAAGTTCAGAACCATCTTCTGGTCCAGTAATGTTCCGTGAAATGGGACCAAATTAGACAGGCCTGTGCCTCTCACCCCGCAAAGGTTGATACAGGATTTGTGGAGCCCATACCTATTCACTTGGGGAGTAAGGAAAGAAAGCTAAATTATAAATCAATCCAAAGTCAGGGACAGGATCTTGGAGGGGGCTTGTTCAGGTCAGAGGCTCTGAAGCTTAAGCTCTTACAGCTTCACCATAAATTATCTCTGCCCCCTGGGTGGGTTATCAGCAAAGGGCAATCAGGCTATTGTTCCAAACTTACCCTTCAGGCATAGAGTCACAGCACACAGGGACAATGGCCCCTGGTGGCCAAACCCGGTCTTGGTTCCCCCAACCACTAGGGCTGCTCCTAGCATCTCTGTTACAGCAGGCAAGACAAAGAAGGCATGAGTCCCAAGTCCCTCAGGTGCAAATTATGCTCCCCTGATGACAATTTTCTTTCAGCTTTGCCCCCCTCAGGGCCTAGCAGAGTACCTGGCACCCAGTCAGCACATGCCTGAATGCAAGATGAAGTAAAAACATTAAACTGAAGAGAAACCCAGATCCCCAAGTAGGATTGAAATTCCCAAACTGATTTCAAAAGGGAGGTGGAATTTCCCCCGGAATACCCAGGAGACAAGTGCATTCTTGCTTGCTTGGGATGGGATAATAAATATCTCCTTGTCTGTCAAGGATGGAAGTTTCTCTGGGGTGGTCTCCAGGGCTACCAAGGAGCCCATAGGCCTGGACCCCTTGGTGGATTGGGATTTTTTTCTCTAGAGAAGTCAGTGCCAGAGGGACCTGGATGGAGACTTAATCCTGCTTGTATCCCTTTGCCCAGCCACCTGATCCTTGTCTTTTTTGCTAAGGTTGGCAGAGGAATCCTCTCTGCTGAGTTCCTCATGGTTGTATTTAGACCAAATGTGTTCACTGCAGGAGGCAGGAAGGCGAAGGACTCTGCCTTAGCCTGTGAAATGACGGAACTGTGCACCGGGCGGCACTGGGTGCTCAGTGTGGAAGGAAACCTCTCTGCAGGGTGAGATTTTTGTCTGCTAGATCAGAAGAGGGATCCCCATTGATGGGGGAAGACATGTGTCCACAGGACACTGACCCCTCAAGATCCTGAGCCAGCAAAAAGGATTCCACAGCCGAGTGGGTTTGGGAAGCAGCCTGCTGCATCCTTCACCTAGAAATTTGTTAGCATGTGGTAGTGCATTGAAGTCTGGGAAGTCTTGCAGTTGAACAAGCAAACCAAAACAAGTTTAATTTTGTCCGTAATTTTCCAGATGTGCTTGCTCGTGTGATGCCTGGGCATGACTTGGGAGGTGTCATGGGTGACCCTGGAGCTGAGTGCTGGGTGGCTGAGGAAGGAACTGCTTTCTGGACAGAGGGTCTGGGCGGGGTGAGGCATGCTTCCATGCCATGTAAACTCGGCTCCACTGTCCAAGTGTGGGTCTGGGAGGAAATTTGGGGAGGAAGTAGGAAAGAGGGTATTAAAAATATCCCCAGGAAATAATGCATGTTTTGCATGGGCAAGAGAAATGGGGGAAATAGAGGCTCACTCTGTGAGGTTAAGAAAAGGTCGTCTGTGGAGAGACTGAGAAGAACTGTTATTATGGTAGGTAGTGCTAGAATAGAAGTTATTATGATTAGTGTATTAATGATACACCTCAATTTTGCTATTGTAATTCATTATGTTATTACCATGAATGGGAATACGAACATTTAGGTGGGCTTATCGTCTACAAAATTATTTATATATCCTGTGGTCCTCAGAAAACCCCTGTGAATTGTATGATGGGCCTTAATGATTTTCACTCTGTGGATGTGCTAAGTTATGAGTCAGTCGTTCCAATTCAAGTATCATTAGATGCCAGAGTGCAACTCAGAACCTGGGTTGTAAGGTTTTGGCCCCTTTAAGAGGAAGCAGCAAGTTCCTTAGGAGGAACCTTTGCAGGTTCTTTGACTACTCTTTCTGGAGGAAGATCAGTAGGAGAGACCAGGGCCTCTGGATTCCTTTGGAAGCATCAGAGGAGAGGCTCCCCAGATGCCTGTCGCTTGGCCTGTGTACTGCCCAGTCCCAATGCTAAGGGGACCATGGGAGCTTGTGCCCCGTGAGGGTTCCCCTGGCAGCCTGAAGAGTTGAGGATGGCTGGGGAGAGGGAGAGAAGCCAAAGGCATCTCCTTTTCCCTCTGTTTACCTCTTTTGTCCCTAGGCCAGTAGAAGGGGTGAGCAGAGCTCTTGCCTATATGTGTTTTTCTAAAGGCTTTGGAGGATAGACACAAATACTTGCACTAATTATATCTCAAGCTTTTCCAAAACTTGGAAAGCCTGATTGAAAAGAAGCCTGGATCCATTTTAAAGGTGTCTTGGGACTCACACAGGGTTGTTCTGAGATTCTGAGAACCTAAGGGGATGAGCTGATTCCAGGGATCCAGCCTCAGGGCCCTGAGAAGCAGGTGGATATGGGCCAAGGGAGGAGTTCCACATTTAATCCCACCCCAGCCCTGGGTCATGTGCGGTTGAAGCTGACCTGGGAAAGCCACGGCTACAAAGATAATGGATATAGTCCAAGGTCCTGGATAACCCCAGGGACCAATAAGTCTAATCCACAGGCCACCTGGTGTGCGTTTAGAACCTTGGAGAGAGTAGGATGTGGTCTCAAAGCAGAGTGGAGGGGCCAGCCTAAAGGCTGAGCCAAGGAAGATTTAGAACATAGAAAAGCTGAAAGCAGAGTACTTCAGGACAGTGGTATGCAGCCTCTCCAGGTGTGGGGTTATGCTGAGCAGGAGTTAGTTGGAAGGGGAGGTACCCAGAGCCAAGAAATGGCTGCTGGTGGAGAAAAGTAGCTGAGCATGCTCAGAAGAGGAGGACAGACTGAGCAATATTAGGAGGGTATCCACAGGACAAGGACCTGATGAGACAAAAAACATTAGACCAGCAGACAGAGTTGGGGTGGGGGATGCGGTGTAGGCTGAGATGGGATGGGAGCACCAGGGATTGTCTTTGGCATAATGCCGGTGAATTTGAACTGCAGAGTATTGGTGGTATTGTGGTAAGGGTGGCTGAGGGTAGAGGTGTGGATGGAATCAGGAAGCAAGCTCAACATACAATGAGAGAGCCTCAGGGAGAGCCCTCCTCAGGCAAGGGAAGGCTCCCAGGGTTACCTGGATCTGTCATTTGGTGGCCTTTCACCACACACACTGGAGCATGGTGATGTGAATGCATGTTCTAGACCACACATTAGAAGTGCCTTTGACATAGACCCTCATTGGCTGCTCAGGCTGGAGAGCAGTCAGAGTAAGAAAACTCTCTAAGTAGTTTTGGGTGTCCTGCCTGAGGTGCTCTGTGCCAATCAGCTCCCAGGTCACACTCCAGCCTTCTCCTTGTCAGTCCGAACAGCCCAGCTCCTTTTCCAAAGAACCGCACTGCCCTGGGCCTTGCAGGTCTTACAACAACACTCATTTTATGCCCATACCTTCTCAGCCAGCTCGCCTCTCATACCAGGCTCACCTGCCCAATACTGCTATCCTAACTGCACCATCTGCCTCCCTTGCTAAGAAAAGTTATCCACCATGTGAAAATCAGGCAAAGGAGAAATGCCCTTTCATTGTCATGCTGGAGTTTGATCCAAAAGGCCCTCCCAAGGATTATTCAATGATCTGGACCTTTGCTTGGCTCACCATTTGCTATTGATCAGGACCTAGATTTACTGAAGTTACTTGGAGATTTATGTCAGATAGAGACACAAATGATTTCTTTCTGGTAGAACAGATAGCCCCAAAGGGTATGGTTATGGAGGGGCCTAAACCAGTTTTGAAGATCTAACCTAGTAGCCATCTTATCCCACATTCTTCTTCAGTGGTTGTAAATACCATACTTCACATGCTCCTTGAATCGGCTTGTCTAGCTGCCTGTTCCTTCATGAATGAGTGAAATAAATCTTTGACACATGTTTACTCTGTTTTTATACATTTGTGTTTTTAACATTTTGGAAGTTTGGTAGCTTTAGAGATTATTCCACATAGAGACCCAAAAGGTCATACTTGCCCAAGAAGTGCCCCCTGTGCCACTGAGGCCCAGGAGTGGCCTTTACCGGTTCCCAGAGTGAGTCCCTAAGGGATTACTGATCACGTGAAGTAACGTCACTTCTGTGTAAAGTTTAAAATTGAAAAGTGTAGGAGTCTGTGTTCACTAATTTGAATTACAGTTCGGACAATTTTTATATCAACTATTACTGTAGTCTTTCTATACTATATCAGCTTAGTATAATTCTTAAAATCCTTAGTTAAAATTAAAACCTTGGGTTAATATTAAATTAAGTAATGAATGGACTGTTTTTGGATACCTGAAAAAATTTAAATACAATAATCTGTTGAAATATAGGGCCAACTACATTTTAGAAATGTGATGTTCTTTTTACCCAGATATAATTAGACAAAATAATAAGGCAATAAGGTCATACCTGGAACATCATCTTTAAATTTTACTGAATCAGATATTATATGTATGTGTGTATATGTATATATATTTTTTCATTTTGCACTAAGTCCTGCAAGCTATGTAATCAGTTCTCTGTGTATGTATATACATATTTTTGCTTATTATTTTTATACATCACAGAGAAGCTGTTCCTTTGGGTTTTATTATCAAACAACTCAGTGGCATTAAGTGCCTTCACATTAAGTGTATTAAGTGTCCTGGATGCCTAGCACATTTTGTATCAGTTTGTGCTTTACCTTTAGTGCACTTTTTTAAAAAAATTGTGGTAAAATAGAAGACCATTTTAACCACTTTTTTTTTTTTGGAGAGAGAGAGAGAGCGAGAGCGTGCAAGCAGGGAGGAAGACAGAGGGAGAGGGAGAGAGAATCTTAAGCAGGCTTCACACTCAGCACGGAGCTTGACACAGGGCTTGATCCCATGATCCAGAAATCACAACCTAAGCCAAAATCAAGAGTCAGATGCTTAACCAGTGGAGTCATCCAGGCGCCATTTTCACTACTTCTAAGTGTATAGTTCAGGGGCATTAAGTCCATTCATACTTGTTTGCAACCATTACCACTATTCATCTTCAGAACTTTTTCATCATGCCAGACAAAAGCTCTGTCTCCCTTATATACTACCTCTTCTTGCTCACTGCCCCCGGTGCCTGGCAGCCATTGTCCTACTTTCTGTCTCTGTGAATTTCACTACTCGGATGGCTCACTCCAGTGGTATCATACCATATATATCATCTGTGACTCGCCTCTTTCACTCAGCATAATGTCCCCTAGGGTTAGTCATGTAGTGTGTGTCACAATTTACTCGCTTTTTAAGGCCGAATAATAATTCATTTTGTGTATATTTTGTGTGCCCATTCAGCTGTTGATAGACTCTAGGGTTGTTTCCACTGTTTGGCTACTATTGTGTATAGTGCTATGAACATGGGTACATAAATATCTTCTTGAGTCCTTGCTTTCACTACTTTTATGTATAGATTCAGAAGGAGAATTGCTGGATGACTTGGTAATTTTGATGGATGACATGGGGTGCCATGCTGTGTCCACAGCAGCCACACCATTGTATATTTCCACCAGTGATGACAAGGGCTCCACTTCCCTTACCAACTCGTCTTAGTTTCTTTTTTTTAAATCCATAATAGACGGGTAAAATGGTATCTAATTGTGTGTGTCGGGGGGTGCTTTTTAAAAAGATTTTATTTCAGAGAGAGAGAGAGAACGTGTGCAGGCATGAGCAGGGGGTTGGGGCAGAGGGAGAGGGAGGAGCACACTCTACTGCTGAGCAGGGATCCTGACACAGGACTCGATCCCAGGACCCTGAGATCATGACCTGAGCCCAAGGCGGATTAACCAACTGAGCTACCCAGGTGCCTGAATAATTGTGGTTTTAATTTGCATTTCCCAAATGACTAGTGATTTTGAGCATCTTTTCAGGGGTATATTGGCCATTTGTTTATCTTCTTTGGAGAAAAGTCTAAGTTCTTTGCCCCCTTGTTTCTTTTTTTTCCTTTATATCTATCTTTAGCACTTAGTACAGTAGACTGTGCTTTTACAATTGAAGTGAAACATTTGACTTGTTTTCTGTGACCTTTCAGAATTCAGGAAAAATTATTTTACTGAGTTTCTTTACTTCTCATGATAATGTAGTTATTTGCGTAGGTTCATTAAGAATATTACTTTCTTTTAACCTGAATATAGTTAGAAAAAATAATTATATAACCAAGGTTATACCTAGAATGTCATCCTTACAAATAAATTTTATATAATCAGATATGCCAAACCCACCATTAAAGGGGAATAGGTATGCTACCCATGTGGGACTAACACTCATAAAACCTTTCTAGAAAATTTACCTGGTATCTGTTCTATAGCTTGCAGGGTTCCCGCCATGAAGAAGATCACTTCCTGGCAGCCAGGAATTTTCACTGATTGTGGGGACCTGGGAGGTGGGGGAGAGGGAAAAATTCACTCAATTGTGTAACTATTGCATGTGAAACCAGTGGAGATGAATTTCTTAAGTATATGTTTTCCTAGCCTGAAATAAAAGAGCCAATTAAAAATTCCCAAAACAAAACAAAACACTACAAAATAATAGAGGTTATAGAGGCCATTGAAAATGCAACCCAGTTTGCTCATGAAGTTGCAAACATTTTGTGTCATTCTATGACTATATTTGCTGACCATACTCAAGCTTATATATTTAATCAACTCCTCTTTCTATACTTATGTAAGTTAAGACAAAACCACAGGGAGAGCAGCCTTTTTTTTTTTTTTTTTGGTATATATAATCAGAAATTATTCTTAGAGGTTATTTGTGATCACCAGCTCCATCCAAAATTTGGGAATGAGGAAAATGAGCTGTTAGCATAGCTAACAGGAACACCCAAGGATTATTTATTGATGGGGTTTCCCTATTGTTTGGCTCATTGATTGGGTCCCAAACTCTCTGAATTAATGTGTTAACTTTTAAAGTTTTGCCTGATAAAAATATAAATTATCTCACTGTAATAGAAACAAAAACTCCACATGTTGATATTTGCCCTGTAGGACATGAACCACTTTTGAACCTAACCTAGCTTTCTCATTCCAAAACTCTTTCTTCAGTTCTGTAAAAACTTAGTTTCTCAAATATTCCTTGAACCGACTTCGACTGTCCTCCTGGTTCCCTCACTAATGAGTTCAGTCAAGCTTTGACACAAGTTTATGCTAAACTTTGGAAAATCCTATTTCCCTGTCTCTTACTTCGGGCCCAGAGCCATGTCTTCCTCTGTCATTCCGACAGTTCCGGCAGGCTTGTCTCTTCCGGAATCTACACAAGTTGTACATTTCCTTTATCTGCCTGGACAGAGGACTGTTTGAGTTCGTGTGTGGCTTGCATCAATTTACATGTTTACTCATCCTCAAACTCAGAGGATGTTAGTGCTCAGTGGAATCCCTGCCTCCCTCAGTTATAAAAAGGAAACTGAGGCCAGAGATAACTAAGTGGATTAGGTAAATATGATGTAAGTACTGTAATTTACTGTCTGAACATGTACTGACTTAATATCTCTTCCTGTCTGTCTTTTTCATGTGTGTCTGCATCTTCGATTATAAGTTCTAGGGCCGCAGGAACCATAGTAAGATTTTTTTTCCCCTGCGTCTTTGATGCTTCCCCAGAGGTGAATGAGTGTCTTGTAAGTGCTTTTTGCTGGGGGGTGAAACAAAGGAAGAGATGTTTCTGTAAGCAGACATTCTGAAAATTGCCAGAGAAAGCTGTTCAGAGGTCAGAGGGTGGCTATTCTTCTGTCTGAAACTGCTTTAAAGAAATCCCCTCCCTGGGGGAATGATTCAGCACATCCCTGCCTTTGAGCTCCAACCAGATGCTTCCCTGAGGCCCTGCATGGGGAGGTATTATCAGTGTCAGTACCTATGAAGATTTTTGCTTGGAGCAACAATTTTTGTTAGTTTTGGCAGATATATCTAGAGAATGGCCAAGAAAGGATGTGACACGAATTCAACAATTTAATTCTGAAAACCCCGTGGTTTCAGTGCTGGTCATTTCTTGTTAGAGCTTTGTTTTTCCTCTTTGGTCATAACAACTGGACTTCCGGGGGAATATTTCTTCTTACAAATTAAGGAAAATTTCTGAGCCAAGTTTCAGGTCTTTCCTGACTTAAAGAAAAAACAATGAAAGGACAGTGGGCTTGGCTTTGAATAGCAGCCAGGGACACTACACAAAACGATGACTATTATTACACTTCCTAACAAAGCAATGTTATATTCAAATAATAATTTTTTCTTTTGTTATAGAGGAAAATCTAGTACTTTTAATGGAGACTGTACTTGGAGGTTCTCATAAATAATTTTAACTTTTAGAGGAGATGGAAATGATGCAGTGCAGGGATTAGTAGTGTTTTAAAGCAAATTTGGAACCAGAGCTAGAGATGCACCGACAGTGGTACTTGACCCTGTCCTCCTCCAGGAGGCTTTGACCCAGTTATCCTTGCCTATTGGCCAGTGGTGACCTCGGGGTCATTACTGCCTGAACCTTAGCTTCCTCTTTGGTCTGTTGCGATAATCACACCAAACTCAGTGCAACGTTGTGAAGATATATTAAATAGCTAATTAATTAATCAACTATAATAATAGCTAATTTTTTTTAGAGGTTAGTATGGACTGGGCACTGTGTTAAGGACTAAACACATATTCTCTCATTTAATCCTTACAACTTCCAAGGAAGGAACTATGTTTCGTCACCCTCTTAGAGATAGCAAGACTGAGGTTGAGGTACAGAGAAGTTAAGTTTCCCAAGATCTCACAGCTAGTAAGTGATGGGATCCATGGTCAAATCTGGGCAGTCTGGGCTTCAGGACTGGTGCTCCAAGGCAGTGTTCTATGTCCTCTCCCCAGATAATGCAGGTTGAAGTATCTAACACAACATTTGGCACATAGTAGGTATTTCAGTTAATTTTAATTGCATCTGAACAATGCAAGTGCAAACTTAGCATTTCCATTTATATAGCCCAGAGATCTTAGCAGCTCAATGCCAGTAACCTGTGCAATTAACATGGTCAATGAAAAGAATCTTCATAAAAGTTTGTGTCATTAACATAATGTCATGTAGTCCTAAAATAAAGTTACAATAAACTTTCAAGAGATGAAATTACTTGGGCATCAGGTAGTGCTTCTTGCTGATAGCTTGATCTCAACTTCTGTTTTCCTTCTTTCCACTACCATACATTTTATTAACAGAATGGTTTCAATAAAGATTTGTCTTCAATCTTATATGCATTTTTTGAGTATTCCTTTTGGCTATTTAGAAATAGAATTGACCTTCCTTTATTTATCTTCTATTTATCTTTGTTATCTTTGTTCCCTGTGAAGGGGATAGCATGCCGGGTCAATCTTGAAAAGATAAAGAAGATAAGCCATGTCCAATTGGGAAGCTTATATTTTTGTGATGTAGTTACAAGCCTGTGCATAGTATTTAATGTGCTAGAACATGCCTTCTTTGTAACTTGCATAAGCTTACCCCCTCTGGGGTGCTGCTACAGTAAGTATGTGGCTCACGCTCTGAGAAAGCAGCTCTTTGACTGTAGTCAAATGTCTTTTAGTTCAGTTTCTTCTCTCCTGATACTGGCTCTTTTCTCTTGGGACTTAATGGAAAGATAACGAAAGGATTCATTGTCTTTAAATGGATCTGCATTTTCCATAATGGAGAAGCCGCTACTATTTTTTTGGTCATTATTATCTACAATGTGCAGGTGGTTTCATATACAATAATAACCAGACAAAGCTCCTGCCCTCAAGAAACCTACAGCCTGGGGGCAGGGATCCAAAAAGTATGCACCAGGAGCTCCACCTAGCCCTCCATCGGCTTTTATGCATGAAGTTTCCTTAGAATGCAGCCACACTCATGCATGGAAGGTCTGTGGCTCTTTTCACACTACCACAGCAGAGTTAAGT
Organism: Lontra canadensis; assembly: GCF_010015895.1. Lineage (NCBI taxonomy): Eukaryota > Metazoa > Chordata > Mammalia > Carnivora > Mustelidae > Lontra > Lontra canadensis. The sequence continues at coordinate 1,532,253 of NW_022631094.1, read as the reverse complement.
AGTTACAACAAGACATTAAATGGCCCCCAAAGCCTCATATGTTTATTATCTGGTCTTCCACAGAAGGCTGCCTAACTCTTGAGAAATGATTTTGTCCATCTTCTTCCCCAGCTTTAATCACTTGAGCTAGTGCACGTTTAGGGGTGGAGGACAGGTTCCAGGAATAAGAAAGAAATGACAGGGTCATAGTATGGCTTTGTGCTTTCGGAATATTGGCAGTTGTTGAAAGCTCTTTATCTTGAGGGACACTTTTTCAGGTTATTTGGAGGTCCCATTTCTTTTAAGCCTACTCTGCCTCCCCATTCCAAAGCTCTCTTTCCTGAGTGGATATTTCTCTCGTTTAGCTGGTCATTTACTCTTTCTGCTACACTTACAGTGAGGTCTACACATGCCACCCGAAGGCTTTACTAACTTGCCCTAAGGTGGCATCATTAGCTTACGTTGCTCATGGCCCACATCAGGCCCATGGAAGCCTCTTCATCTGTCCCAACAAATTCTAGACATGCAGGCTGATCCTAGGCCTTCACCTCTGTTTTGATCTACTCATCAGCAGCTAGCCAGCCTCTCTTCCATTTTAAACTTGTCAGTAGAAAGTCAGATTTCTCTTGGGTCTACTGTGTCCCTTATTCCCCCAGATCAGGGACACCTACTAAAGTTTCTGAGTAGTTGCTTGGAGATACCTGCCTTGAACTCAAGGTCATGGGCACACATCCCTCACCTTGCCTGCTTGGAGGGGGAGGGCCTGCTGGCACAGCTCTCCAAAGAACTTGTTCTCAAAAATCCTTCCTCTTCAGATCCACTTTTGACTTTCTTTGTAGCCTCAAGGTGACTGAGGGGCTTGGATTTTAACAATATTTAGCTAATTCTTTTTGCAACCCCTACAGAGTGGCCTCTTTCACTTGCAAACATGTTTATTATATCTTGGTGACTCAGTTGATGCTGAAATACTGCACGATTATATCGAAGACATTTGGACTGAGGAAGAAACAAGGTCAGAGCCAGGTCTGGTTCAGGTTTCTAAGATGAAAAAGAGAAATGAGAACTCTGGGTTTCCATCGTTGTGAGATGGCGGCTTGAAGTATTTTTATTTATACACCAAAGATTGGGTGGCTTCATGAGTTCAGACGATTTGGGAATATACATCCAAGGGAATTGACAATGGACTATATCTTGACTGTGGAATTTTAAGCCTGGGTGGAGCCATTGGCATTTTTAAAAGTTCACTGTGACCAGAGTACTAAGGATGGATTTAGGGAATGGAGGAGGGACACCGGGAGAGGCCATTATGGTCGTCCAAGCAAGAAATCATGAAGAGGTAAAGCAATCACTGCATTGGCGTTGGGAATCGAAGTAAGAGGCAATGTCTGAGACCGTTAAAAGGCATTATTTCCACTAATTGATAATAGATGTTGAGGAAGGAGTTAAAGGTGATTTTAAGTTTCTGCCTTGGGCAACTGGGAGAATTTTAATTCTGCAGAAGAGTAGATCTGTGGGGAAGTGGCGCCTATTTCTTTCATGGCCAAGGATTGGGGGCTATGAGAAGAAAGGCAGAAGAAAATATCTTGGGGTAGGCCAGACTAGGCTAGCTGAGCTAGAATATCCAGAAGGAAAGAAAGGCTGAGTAAGGCTAGTCCTAACCTGGAGTCTGTATTACTTCTTCATACCAAGAATCACCTTTTAGAATATGGTTGACTAGTCTTCACTGTAGAACATAAAACTACTGTAAGACTGTTAGATTAATATCATCACTATTAATTCTCTAGGAAGGACTCTCATAGTTGGGGGAAATGACATTAAAATTCACAGGAAAATAAAGGGTATCCTATTAATCCTTCTACTGGAATTCTCTTCCTTTGCCTTTTTTTTTCTATATTCTGTTTCACTCTCAAACTCATTTCTCCTTTTACATCCAGTGTACATTCTAGCTCCCTTGGAAAACTGTAAATTACCAAGACTTCCCCACAAATACCCACCCACAGGGATAGTCACATGACCTAAGACAGTTAATTAGAATATCCCAGCCCTCTTATACCCAGTGATTGGTTCAGGAATCACTCTGTGTCCCAAGCAGAGCCGATCAGATTCTTCCCTTTGATTGCTCTAAGGATATTGGAAGAGAATAGCTGTCTTTCTTATGGACTTCTTCCCCTCTTTCCTACTTATGCTAACCAATAATGCCCTTTTTCACTTTCTTTAAAAAAAATTTTTTTAAGATTTTACTTATTTATTTGAGAGAGAGAAAGAGCACAAGAGGGGAGAGGGTCAGAGGGAGAAGCAGACTCCCTGCTGAGCAAGGACTGCAGGCCCCCCCAGGTGAGGCTCAATCCCAGTCATGACCTGAGTCAAAGGCAGATACTTAACCAACTGAGCCACCCATCTGCCCTCTTTTAAAATTTTCATGATACAGCTTGAGATTTTTCACTTGCAAGCAAGAAAGCTCTAACAGATTTCCCTAGTGCCCCTCGACAAAATCTGTGGTCCTCTCATTTACGCCACTACTGCTTTATTGAGATATCATGACATACCATACACTTTGACATTTTAAGTACAATTCAGTGGTTTTCAGTATGTGTACAGAGTTGTGCAATTATCATCACTCTCTAATTTTAGAACATTTTTATTAACCCCAAAAAGCAGTACCATATGTATTAGTGGTCACCCCCCCTTACCTCCATTGACAACAAATATACTCTGTGTCTCTCTGGATTTTCCTTTCCCGGACATTTCATGCAAATGAATCACTCAGTATGTGACCTTTGTGTCTGGCTTCTTTCATTTAAAATGTTTTCAAAGTTCACCCATGCTGTAGCATGCATCATTGCATCATTCCTTTTTAGACCCAGATAGTATTGGGGTTATCTATCAGTCATTGGACATTTGGGTTGTTTCCACTTTTTGGCTATTACTAATGTTGCTGTGACTATTCACGTACAAATTGTTATGCAGACATTTGTCTTCAGTTCTCTTCGGTATATAACCAGAAGTGGAACTGCTGAGTCTTACGGTAACTCCATGCTTAGTCTTTTCAAGACCTACCAAACTGTTTTCCAAAGCAGCTACACCATTTCACATTCCCACCAGCAAGGTGTGAAGGTTTCAATTATCCACATCCTCCCTGACACTTGCTATTGCCTTTTTGACTGTGTCCAAATAGGTGTGAAGTGGCATTACATTATAGTTTTGCTTTGCCTTTCCCTGATGGCCTATGATGTGGAGCATCTTTTCATGTACTTATTGGCCATTTGTAAATCTGGTTTGGAAAAATGTCTGTTTTAATTCTGTACCAATTTTCAGACTGGGTTATTTGCCTTTTTATTGTTGGCTCAAAATAGCTCTTTATACATCATGGATACAAGTATCTTATCAGATACGATGTGCATATATGTTCTCCTGTTCTACAGGTTGCTTTTTTTTTTTTTAAAGATTTTATTTATTTATTTGAGAAAGAGACAGTGAGAGAGAACATGAGCGAGGAGAAGGTCAGAGGGAGAAGCAGACTCCCCATGGAGCTGGGAGCCCGATGTGGGACTCGATCCCAGGACCCCGGGATCATTACCTGAGCCGAAGGCAGTCGTCCAACCAACTGAGCCACCCAGGCGTCCCTACAGGTTGCTTTTTTACTTTCTTTATTCCATGATGGACAGAAGTTTTACATTTTTTAAAAAGATTTTATTTATTTATTTGACAGAGATCACAAGTAGAGAGGCAGGCAGGGTGTGTGTGGGGGGGGAAGCAGGCTCCCCGCTGAACAGAGAGAGACTGCTGTGGGGCTCGATCCCAGGACCCTGAGATCATGACCTGAACCAAAGGCAGATGCTTTAACCCACTGAGCCACCCAGGTGCCCCAAGTTTTACATTTTGATGAAAGCCAATTTCTTTATTTTTCTTGTATCACTTGTGCTTTTGTTATTATATCCAAGAAACCATTTCTTAATCTAAGATCACAGAGATTTACATTTATGTGTTCCTCCAAGAGTCCCATAGTTTTAGGTCTGTGATCCATTTTCAGTCCACTTTTGTACCCTATTGTGTTGTGTGTCTCCTTTATTTTGCACTTGTCCAGTTGCACTATAGCTTCTGGTACACATGCATCCTAAGTATCCTAACATTAGAACAAGTTAATTAATATGGACCCCCGAGAGTATTCTAAACTTAAATACATTTGGGGAATTCTGTACAGTAAATTCCCCTCTTGAAGTTCACAGCACATATTTGCCCATGACAGGCTCTCGGAAGACAACAGTAAAGAATCCTGGTTTGGTCCATTTAATCTCATGCGTACAGGTGCCACAGTCTTGTGGATGCTGTGATGTACCTTTTTTTTTTTTTCAAAGATTTTATTTATTTATTAGAGAGATGGAGAAAGAGCATAAGTAGGCAGAGAAGCAGGCAGAGGGAGAGGGAGAAACAGGCTCTCCACTGATCGGGGAGCCCTATGCGGTCTTGATCCCAGGACCCCGGGATCATGACCCGAGCCACAGGCAGCCACCTAACTGACTGAGCCACCCGGGTGCCCCTGTGATGTACCTTTTCAGGAATGAAGGACTCATTGCCCCAGCTGCTGGCAGTGCCCTGGCGCATCCCTTCCACCTTGGCACCCTTTGGGGATTTGCTTAGCCAAAGAGAGCTACCATATTCAAAGTGATGCTCCCTTCTGGGAGTGGACCATATCCAGAAACTGACTGGCATGAAGATAGAAAGGCCTGGTTGTCTTGCCCCCAACTCAGGCCAGCTTTGGAGAGCTATCTCATCTTTAGAATCCTTGCAACATCAGTCAAGCCTGCCCCTAAGACTGCATAGCAACTCACCTTCTCTCTGTGTCATCCTCCTTCTGCCCCTTCCCTTCCCAGGGGTTGATCTTAGAAGCATTCCCGAAGAACCCTCTTCCACCCACAACTGCATCTCAGCAGCTGCTTCTAGGAGAACCCAGCCTATAACAAAAAGAACTTCCCAAACATACTGGAATATGGACTATTCATTTGTATGAAACACCTGTCTCCCAGAGAAGTGTTCACAGAACATAGATTTGGAACACATGGTTAACAGAGGCAGGACTTGCAACCAGAAGAACTGCTGTGGGTTCCGACTTGTCTGCTGACTGGCTGGTTAGTCTGACCAAGCAACTTGTTCTGCAGGAGCGTCAGTATATCATCAACAAATGAGCCTGCTAAAATCTACCTCATAGGGACGAAAGCTTGCCCAGCACAGTGCCTAGGTGATCCATTGAAAAGAGCTCCTTGAATCAGAGATTCTTACCTGCTTTATGGACTACTAGATTTCAAGTGCCCAGAATTATGTCGGGCACAGAGTAAGCATTTGATAATATTTGAATTAACTAAGTAAATAACACACAGCAATCCTCTGAAAATGTTACTAAGGTAAGTTTCCAGTCCATATATTTGGATAGGTCGCGGTCATTTGTAGGAAGAGATAAGTAAAGATCACTTTCAGTACAGACTAAGGAAGATTTACTAGCTGACCTTTCCTATACTGATTGGGCAGCCATAAAAAATACTGGACTGATTGTTACTGCTGAGATGTCTGGGCAGTGCCCCCCAAACCTTTAAGTAGAGCCACCAATTTATTTTGCTGACCTTTCTGGTAATTTTTGGTGTAGGTCATAGTTTCAAGCAAATACACTAAAAAGTCACTTCCATTGAATATGGTATTAGATTAAAGCAAACTTCATCAAGTCTCACTAAAATAGATTTTGAAGGTTTATTAATTTAAATTGTGAAACCTCTTGAGCCTTACTGAGAAGAATCAAAGTGTCATGCCATTTGTGCCTGTTGTAGCATGAATGGGACAAAGACATGCAACTTAATTTAGCACATTCCAAGGCTTATGTTGCTAGAAGCAATTTCCTGCTGATGGGGCCATTGGAGAGCAAGAGTGAATAAAATTCCCCAAAGCTGCACTGTTTGTGTTGGGGATTATGTAAGCATGATCATGCTGAAAGACATAGTGTCTTCCCCGTGAAGATTTCAGCTAACACGCTGCAACACGAGCAGTGGCTCCCCTTCTGGACTCAGGAAAGGCTTTGAGACTCTTGCCTCTTGGGCATAATGTAGTGGGAGAGAAACACACCATCATAAACCCCAAAGAAGACGAACAAGAAGAGAGCAGATTGAGTAAAGAAGGAACACAGCATGCTGCTAGTTGCAGCTGGAGCTTGGAAGGCACTCTGAAGGTACGACCTGAACTGTGTCTTGAAGACTAAATATAATTTCTGATGGATTGGGACGTGAGGGAAGGAGGGCACTCCAGGAAAGAAACAGTACAAACCTGGAAGGTGATCAAGATTGGGATATAGGGTGTCAAAGGCCAAGGTGGTAGGCGATCAGAATGAGAACACGTTGTGGTGGGGATTAAAGACCTAACCAACTCTTCATTACACATAGCTGATCACGGAGTCAGACACGGTCTCTCCAGCTCTCGTGTTGTATTCCACACCCAGAGTCCTCAACAACATTTTAAACTACTTGAGGGCAAGTGTAAAATCATATAGAAAGAACTTATCTGAAATAAATTAATAAAATCTTTTTAAAAAAAGAAATAGCTTATCTGAAGGTTGGACTCTGGCATACTTGCGTCTTAGGAATAATACCTTGAATGTTGAAACAAATGAAAATGAAAGGGGAAGAGGGAGGAAGAAGAGGTAGGGAGGAAGAGAGAAAAGAGGCAGAACAGAAAGACCTCCAGGAAGGGTAAAACCCTATTACAAAGCATGGGTTTAGGAGTCCAGCAGCATAGGTTTGAATCTTGATCTGTGACTTATTAATGATGGGACCTCTGCAGTTCTGATTTCCTTCTCTACAAAATAGACATCACAGCAGCACCTGCCCTGGAGGGGGGCCGGATGGAAAAACTCTCAAAGCACTTTGTGTGGTGGCCTTGCATGGTGATGGGTCAGTCTGTGTTCATTGCTCACTAAAGCTGCTGGGTGCCTTCGGGCACATAAGTTCATGGCTTTTCTCAAAAGACAAGTTCTTATTTTGTGATTCAGAGCCTACTGGCTCTACTAAAAAGAGGTTTTCCCTCCCCTTGCTTGTGTGGCATATAAAGACAGAGACGTAGAGACTGTCACAGGAAGAGTCTGCAGATATCATAAATGATTGCCGAGAGACCCATCAAGGAGAGAGAGAGTCAGCAGCGCAGACATGTGTCTGCAGAATGTACTGGGCACACTTGGCTGTGTTTTAAAGCATCACAAAGCCATAGTTGATGTATGTAACATGGTCTCTGGGTCAGTATGAAAGGCTAATAAATGTTTCATTCAATCCAAGTACCTTCCATATTCAAAGAATTATGAATGATGTAGAGATGGTACAGATGAATAAGATGCTTGTTTTAATGGAGCTCACAAGTTAGAAAGTCTGTAATAACAGCTTGGAAATTTCCCATCCAAAAAGTTAAGATGAGCAAAAAATTTTAGACATCTGAAAAAAGAAGTGCTGGTGGAGGGGTGGTGTAGACAGCATATTTCCCAGCAGTGTCTGATAACAAGATTATAGAGTATGCTGTGCTAAGTGCAGAGCAGGTGCACACACGTTGCCTGCCAATTGAATTGGTTTTGCTCTGCTTTGCTTTTGCAGAATGAAATAGATAAAACTCACCACTCTTTCTCTGTTGGTAACTCATCTTCATCCCAAAGAACTGTTCCTCCTCCCCCATTCCCAGCTCCATTGCTGGACACTGCCATCTTGCGTCTTCAGGCTAGACATCTGGAGCCACCTTCCAGTCTCCCCTTCACCTCACCCACTGAATCCAGGGTTTTGGTGGTCTGCAAACTCCTTCTCTAACATTATGGACATTTGTCCCCTTCTTTTCCTGCCTACTTCCACTGCATTTTGGTGGTCTGCAAATTCCTTCTCTAACATTATGGACATTTGTCCCCTTCTCTTCCTGCCTACTTCTACTGCATCAGGGAATTCTTTTCACCCCAATGATTGCAGTGACCTTCAAGACAGTAGCTGTGCCCCCATTTCCCTCCAAACCCAGCCCATCCTACGCCGGAGTCCAGGATAACCACTCAGGTCATCCTGCCTAAAGGACAGACCTTGGAAACACAACGTCATGTGATCATAGCCCATACAGGAACATCTTTCTGTTCCATCTGCATTCTCCTACAATTCCTTGAGGGCAGGGACCATATCTGCTTATTTACCACTGGATCCCCAATGTCCGGCACTATTCCTGGTGCATAGTAGGCACTTAATAAATAATTTATGAAAGAATGAATGAGTGTTGAATGAAGAGCCACTTGGTCAGTGATCTATTACTGTAAAGCTTTTAGTTAGTCCTTCATTGTTGGAGATTGAAGTGTTCTTTTTTTCTCCTTTGAACAGTGCCATGGTGAACAGCCTTTATCCGTTAAGGATTGTATTCAGCTAAAAACCTGGTCACAGTAGCTTAAACACACAGGCTTTATTCTCTTCTGTAAAGGAGCCGAGACGTGGCCAGTTCTGTGAAGTCGTTAGGGATGGTTTCCTTCCACTCTCCATGTGCATCTTCCATCCACAGGGTTATGAGAGTTGCTGGAGCGCCAAACTTTTCCAGCAAAATTTCCACACAGGAAACAGAAACCCTAAATTGATTATGTTTCTAAGGTTACTCAAAAAGATTGGGTGTGGGGTGCCTGGGTGGCTCAGTGGGTTAAAGCCTCTGCCTTCGGCTCAGGTCATGATCCCGGGATCCTGGGATCGAGCCCCGCGTCGGGCTCTCTGCTCAGGGGGGAGCCTGCTTCCTCCTCTCTCTCTCTCTTCCTGCCTCTCTGCTTGTGGTCTCTGTCTGTCAGATAAAATAAATAAAATCTTTAAAAAAAAATCGGGTGTTATTCAACAATAGCCAAATGCAAGGGTTAGCCAAACTTTTCAAATAATTCATTAGTTCTGTCTTTCCAATAAGTTCCAAAAAACAAAACCAAAAACAAAAAACTATCTATCTATTTATCTATCATCTATCTATCTATCTTTTGGGCATAGCAAATTTTACCACTCTATAATAACTACTGTTGCAGTATCACCAAGATGTAAACTCCACAAATAGCCAGTCTGCAGCATGGAAAAGATGGGAGACCACTTGCCTTGCTTTCAGCAGTCCAGTGGGTGTGTTCACGGTGTCTGTAGAGTTGACATCGTTCTATGGGAAGGAACATCTCGTTTATGTCCTGAAGGATGAAACAGGACCATTTTGTTGTCAGTGTCTCAGATGCCCTTTGATCCCCACGTGGAATGGGTTCTGTCCTGCTGACATCCTCCAAGTTTCCACAAGGTGTCTGTTCAGTGGATTAGTGGGTTCTGTTCTTCCGAGGTGTTCCAAGGGCACTCCAGGCCAGAACAACCCAAGCTCAGGGAACATCATTCACTCTTCTTGGAGAGAATTCTCCCTGTGCTGGGCTGTGCAGTTGTGAAGCCTCTAACCAGTGAGAGTCAGGGTCCACTGGAAAAGCTAATTGTACTTAATTCCTGGCCAGTAGAGGATAATTTTTTTCTCTGTGGTTTTTGGTTTTGCCTTTGTTTCTTTAATAATGAAGCTCTGGTCACAGTGAAGAAATGGTTCAGGGGGACGCTGTTTCTGTTGTCCTCTTTCTCACATCACCCAATAAGAAAGAAAAAGAACTTCAGGGAGAATGGAAGATTTAGGAAGACATTTACTTTTTCAAAAGTTTCTAAAGCGGACTACAAATCAGTCTAACTGATTGCAGTTGTGGGGTGATGTGAGTCTAGGCTTGGATATTCTCTGCCAAGCAGACAGGGCAAACTTTTAGCCAAGTCTCCATATGGTTGGTGTTCAATCCATAGTTTTTAATGGATTGACTGAGTTCTTTGGTGCCAGATCAAGCAGTTTCCAAAGTGCAAAAAATAATTATGGCTTTTTTTTTTCCCTGTGTTAAAGAGTACATTGTGTGTGATATTCCATAGGTCCCTGGGACTTGCAGTCTTATCTTCCAGTGTAATCAAATCATCAGTTGGTTCGTGCTTAGAGAATGTAGTAGGAAAGCAAAAAATGTAATTTCTTTGATTGAATTCTCAGGCACTAATGAATCTGAATCTGAATCCCATGGGTTCTCCTGTTTCCTTGATACCTATGACCCTCTTTGTCCAGAAAGGAGGTCCTTACCCTCACAAATGAACGTCTATCTCTTATAAGTCAGTGCTTTTTAAAGGGAACCATATAAGCAGAAATGGAATGTATTGAAAGTATACTGAGTGGCTGGAAGAATTGGAAAGTCTGAGAACCAGGCTCTGAGACTTCATTGCTACAAGAAACGGATTTTGTTGTGGACCAGCCTGGGGAGAGAACTGCCATGTCTCTTGCTGTCTTGTTCCATGCTGGTCTGGAGCCTTCACCTTGCTCTACCCTGCCAGCTGGTCTGCCCCTGGAATCTTGCTCAGCTACCCTCACCTCCAGTGGGAGTAGTTGCCTGGGCCCCTATCTTTGCAGAACCAGTTCTCTCTATAAGGACTAGTGTGGAGTGTCTGAAGGGCGAAACCAAGGATATGAACACTGAGGATATGCTATTTGTTGTCAGGTTCCTACTACTCAAAGTCTGGTCCACAAAGGATAACATAAATCAGGCATTGGCTGCCTCCCCTGAAGACTCAAGGCTGGGGATTCTCCTCACACAGGAGGGGCTCAGATGCAAAGTTGGCCAAGAAGAATCACAAATGTCCATACTGCTTAACCAGATGCCATAACACTGTGTTTTTGTGCCCGTGTTCTTCTTTGGTCGATTAACTCCCATAGGAAACAGTAAGGTGTGCCCAGGGAGAGGAGGCTGTGAAGCAGCTGGAAACAGGAAGGGAGCATTGTGATGGAGGCTGAGGAAGAAAAGAGGATGATATAATTTCCCCATAGCACTTGGCCAATTTACTTTCCAATCCAGGCATGGACGGTACGCCAGCATCCACTGTGTGACTAGCATGGCAGAAGATGGACCCTCATTTTGTGCAGATGTTGATACCCAGGTTGGGAGAAATAAGACCATCTTTCAGATCAGTTGGAGGAAGAGAGAGGACTGTGCCTCCAGCATGGAGGCCAACCTCTGGTGCATCTTGTTAGACATGCAGATTTGGGGTGGGGGCTAGGATTCTGAGAAGCTGGTGCTGGTGCTGAGGCTAGAATCTCCAGAAGAGCAGGGCATATGAGCATACATGTCGTTAGTGCCAAGTGGGAGAGCACTGAGGTAGATCATAGTGTCACGGATATTCTCTGAGGGGAAATCCCTGAGATTCAGGCACTGAGAATGGACAGACTTAACTAAGCCCTGACACAGGGGCCAGACTTGATTAGGCAGAGAGTAGAGGAATGCCTGCGTAGGGCCCCCTTGAGGGTTATACCAAGGGTGACCAGCTGTCTCACTTTGCCTGGGACTGTTCTGGCTGTAGCACAGAAGGTCTTGTGACCTGGGAGCAAGTGTCCTACTTCTGTGATGTTTGCCCAGTAACACCCAGCCAGAGGCTGACCATAACTGTGTGCTGTTTGCTCAACAGATTGGCCAAGTTCACACTTTATGAAGGTTAAAGTCACCGGGAGTCCATTTCATTTCTGGTCTTAGTAATGGCTTGGAAAGGAAGCAGCAAAGCTTTAGATAAGGCAGTCCTATTTTTCTTAATACTGTTGTGATATCAGTCTTCACATCACAGCGTTAGTTACAGTGATATTTTTTAAGTAGGGCCTTTCTTTCATTACTCAGAAAATTCTAAATTTCTCTGCGTCTATCCCAACACAGTATATGAAATGCCAGAAACACAGCGGGAGCCCCCAGAAAAGCATGTCTTAGTACTTCTGGAATGACATCGCTTCATTTCAGCAGGTCAGGTGGACCGTGTCATTGAAAAATTTCTGTGTCAACCACAGCCATAGACCTGCTGTCCAGTCCCCTGGGTCAGAGTGGCTTGCCCTCACCCAGGCGGTAACCATCCTTACAGCTGGTGTTTTTCTTAAAGAAAGTGTTCGTTTGCTTTGATCTGCTTCCTCCTTAGCCACAAGCATGGTGGCAGTTCCTAGAGAAGTGCTCCGTTTTTGGTCTCACCTAGTGAGCCAGAGAGATGCTCATGAATTTTGACATCTCGGTTTTCTGCCTGGGGAACCTGAACAAAGTCCAATCAGGAGCAGCTGCTGCTTTTCACGGAGCAAATCCTCCAGCCAGCTGATAATCGTGTGCAACCCATGCATAGCTTGCGGGAGGCAGCAGGCCTCCTGAACAAACACAGCCAGGTGCTGGTCCTGCCAAGCCTTCTGCTCCTGCCCTGCAGAGCTTTAACCCTTCCTGCTGGCTCCCGGAAACTGCTCTGGTTGGGGTGCTGAAAACCTTGGTTTTGAGAGGACAGACCAGTCTCTTGTTTCCCCTCCCCTCTCCTCTCCCTACTTCCCTCTCTTCCTTCTCCTCCCCTTCTTTTTTACCCTCTCCTCTTCATCTCCTCTCCTCCAAGCCCTTCCCACCCCTTTCCTTCCTCCCCTTGTCTTTTTCCTTTCTCTACCTCTCACTCCATATACACCCCTCTCTTTACTTTTTCCTCCAGGGCTTTAAACGGTTATTATCTTTTGCAAACTTGCCCCCAGGAACTGAGTAGCCTGTTCCCTTCTCTGCATTTCCTTTGCTCTGAAGCAAAGGCTGCCCCAAGTGCTGGCCTGCAACCTGAGAGGGCTCTGCAGCCGGAGCAAGGGCAGGAAATCACTGTGTTTCCCACAGGATCTGATTGTAACACTAATCCCACAGTTAAACTGGGCTTAACTCCCCTCCTGTCTACTTTGGGAAGTCACCCAAAGCAGTTTTTGCATATTTTAAGAAGATGGTGGGCAAAATTAGGGAATAAGCTGGGGGGGGGGTGTAAAGGAAGTATACAAATCGACATTTTTTGGCGGGGAGACACTGTGCTCTGGGGAGCTGACCATTACAGAGTTTGGTGCATGTGAAACTCAGCACTGCAAGGGTTAACAATTCAGCTCTGTTCAGGGCCCAACCCTGACCTGGATTCCTCCTCATATTGGACCCTGGGCTCTGATGCTTTCTCAGCAGAGCCTGCTGGGACCAGCTGTGTGCAGAGACCTCCCCAGCCAGGGCCAGCCATGCCCTGTGTCCGGGGCCCGCCAGTGGCTGGAGGGACTGGGGGCTGATGAAGGGGCTCAGTGTGGACATGAGCAGTGTGTCTGAGACGGGCTAGCTCCAGGTGGTTTTCTTCCCATGTGGAAGCTCCAAGTTTCTGCTGAGATTTGTAAACGATGTACTTAAAAGAGTCCGCTTTCTGTCTGATTTTGGAGAAGATGTTGTCCCCTTTTCCCTGGGGCCAATTTGACCTTTGTGACTAACCAGCCTTAGGTCCCTAACCTTCTTGTAAGAGGGGTTACTTTGCCTTCCACCAAAAGCTTACAGTGTGTGGTGCTGTTGACTGAGAAGGGCCCTGGGGAAGTGGGATGCTGGGCCTGTGGGGGAGTCTCATGCTGGGGGAGGGGGCAGCAGGCTCTGGTTTGGACATCTACGGGTGAGGGTTTTAAATCTTGCAGCCATCTTGACATTTTGCCTAGGACACTCTGCCAAAGCCATCCCCACATGGTCCTGATGCCACAAGCAGGCGAGAAGGATATGGGGAGCAGCGCAGGCTTGGAGAAGCACAGGCCTGTGAGGCGGGACAGTGCAGGGCTCCTGTCCTGATCCTAACTGGCTGTACAGTCTAGACCAGTGTAGGCACCTCTCCTTGCCCCCCATTGTTTCCTCTGTGATGGAGGATAATGTCTCTTTCTTGAGGGCAGTTGCGATGATTGAGGGTCTCCTCAATTCCTGACGTGGACTAGTATGCAGTTGCGGGTACGTGCTCAATAATGGCTGCCTTGTGTAGAAAACAGAAGAGAGGGAGCACCAGGAAGCAGGAAGGGAGGAAAAGTGGCTCAAATGGCAGCAGAACACATGCAGGAGTTAGGCCTTGGCCTCTGGTAAAATGTCTGTCGTGTGAGGGACCCACAGCAGAAGACAGGTCCTTTTGGAGCATCTGGGGCATGAGCAGAGCTGCTTCTGGAAGCAGCTGCGGTGCTGCTGGTGGCAGCTGGTGCTGCAGGTGGCCTGATTCGTAGAAAGGTCTCAAAGCCTGATGCCAGCTACACCCTGGACACGGGGTTTGTAGCCGAGCTTCTCTTTTCATTCTCCAAGGCAAATTTTGCTCAGTTTGGAACTTGGAGCTGATGGTTGGGAATGACAGGGTTCTCGAAACATTTTTCTTTCCCCGCATGGAGGGTTTGTTCCACCTCCACCCACAGGATCCCCTGAAAGTGGCCCTCTTAGAATTTCTCATCACAATTCCAACTATCTCAGCTGCCACTTGCAAGCACCACTATTTTTGCTCACGAGGGTCCAAACGCCTGGGGTCCTCTCACTTGGAGTCATACCCCTTGCTGGGTACAGACCTATGACCAGCTGCGTCAGGGTCAGGGGAGGGTGGAAGACTGGAGCCTGCCCTCCTGCAGCCCGCATCCACTCCTGCTCTTGTGCCAAGGTGGCCTCGTGGCTTTGAGGTGGCTTGGACAGGAGAGATTTTGCCTTTGCTGTTTCTGGCCCATTTATAAAATCACTCTACTCTCTTCCTCTTTCTCTCTCTCAGTGTTGCATTTTTCAACTGATTTTAATCAGTAAGGCTGAGTTTTAAGTCTACACATTTATTTTCTCGTGATTTCCCCTATGGGTCCATGCTAGTAGCTTGGAGAAGACAAGTTCTTAGTAGAGCCCTGTCTCTAGGCCGTGTGCCTCATGAGAGCCTCACCGGGAAGCGAGGTGAAGGGGGAGTGTGTGGGCGTAGCCACACGTTCATGGTCTTTCCTTCCCCTTTCCCTTCGGAAATGTTCTAATTTTGCACCTCCTTAGAAGGAACACAGAGGAGGGCGTGGCAGACACACACAGACACACCCTACGTGTCTACTCTTGAAAATTTCAAACGCAGTGCTGCTATTTTTAAAAGGCACGTGGAGCTGTGCTCTGGTTGAACAATGCAGAGAGCTATTTGTGCCCAGTCCCAGCTTAACACTGCCTGCCTGGAATGCCAGTGTTTCCAACTTCAGTGAGAAAAGTAGGGGCTTAAGCATAAGGACTTGTCCGAGGGCTGAGGGTGGTGGGGCATCCCCGCCGCAGTGAGAATTGCATAAGCTCCCAGTTAGAGAAGTCTTGTCCTGGCAAATGCGAGGCTATGGGAGAGCAGTTGGCCCTGTATTAGGCTCCTGATGATAATTAAGGAAAGGAAACAGGATGCAATCCATAGATTGGAGATCCTGTGGGGTCATGATAAAACTGAACAGCATTTCGTCCCATTTCCTGCTTTTCATTCGCAGCCCAGATCTGTCTTACTAAAAAGTGAGGATGTCTTAGAATAGAATGCCTCCCCCTTCTGCCTCTCCCTCCCTCTCTCTCTCTCACCTCCTCTCTCTCCCCACAGTGCCCCCCCAATCTCACCGTGTATCTGTATCCCCATCATCAAAACATAGGAGTATTCTAACAGTTTCTAGGGTGTTCTTAATGAAATACCACAGACTAGAGGCAGAACAACAGAAATTCATTTTCTCCACTTCTTCAGGCTACAAGTTCAAGATGAAAGTGTTGACAGGTTTGGCCTGTCCTGAGGCCTCTTTCCTTGGCTTATGGGTGGTCACCTTGTCATTGTGACCTCACATGTCCTCTTTGTGCAGTTGCCTCCCTGCTATCCTGTCCTCCTCTTATGGGGACACCAGTCATATCAGATTAAGAGCCCACCTTTGTGACCTCATTTAGCCTTAATACTTTCTTAAAGGCGCTAATCCTTATGTAGTTGCATTGGGAGGTTAGGACTTCATCATATGAATTTCGGGGGAACACTGTCTGTTCTGTAACAGGTATAAAGTAGCAAGCTCTAGAAGGTACACTTGAATCGGTGCACAGGTGTTGCTGACAGTGACACTATACAGCCCAGTTGATACTCATCCCCGTGACTGTGGGTATGTATACATGGAGGCCACAGCATGTCCAGACAGAGCCATGCAAGACCTTGGACATGGTCTACAGAGTTACTTAGGGCTCAGCTGTTGGATGAGGGGTAACATATAGTCGGAGTTCCAGTGGCTCCAGCATTGGGTGGGACCCAGAAACAGCACCTTTGTCATCTTCACCCAGAACCCTGGATGGCAATGAGATAGGGGAGAAATACCAATGAGGAGACATTCCTGGAGCTAGACAGAGCAGAAGGATCAGATCCACACCATTCCAACCTTTGACCTCTCCCCTCCTCCACCTCCTCCCAAAGACTTGGTTTGTCTTAAACAGATGGCCAAAGCCCTGAGAGAGGAGACACCACCTGACCAGCCTCAGGTCTGGACCCCATCAACAATAAAGGTGAGGGGTGCTTGGGTGGCTCAGTGGGTTAAAGCCTCTGCCTCCAGTTCAGGTCATGATCCCAGGGTCCTGGGATCAAGCCCTGCATCGGGCTCTCTGCTCAGCAGGGAGTCTGCTTCCCCTCCTCTCTCTCTGCCTGCCTCTCTGCCTACTTGTAATCTCCGTCTGTCAAATAAATAAATAAAATCTTTAAAACACACACACACACACACACACACACACACACACAAAGTAAAGGTGAGCGCCCTGCCCCTGAGGGAATACAGCTCTGTGGGCTGCCTGGAAATTGCCCTGGCAAGACTCTGAGGAGGGTAGGTCCTAGAGTCCTTCTAGTGCAATAGGCCTCAGGGTCCCTCATGGGAAGTGCCAAAAAAAGCCAGTGAGGAATAATGAGGCACCCTTACCAGAGTGGGTTCCTCTACCAGGACTCACCCTGCAGGGTTGCTGCCCTTTGGGGAAGGAATCAAATGGAAAGAAAGAGAACCCTGCCCTCCCTGCTACCTGTTGAGTAGGGATCTATCTCACAAGGCGACCATTGGGTCTAAACAAGATGGCTGCCCCTCTGCAACTGCTGAGGACCAGCAGGGGCTTGTTTCCATTTGTGTAAGTGCTGCTGGGCAGTGATTTTTCTGGTCATTGCATGATCTCTTCAAGGGGAAAATGGTGAAATATTGCAAAACACTGAGATCGCGGTCTTAGAGTCTTAAGTACCACCCTAGTTTTTAAGAGTGTCAGGATGCTGCTGATGGTTGTGTTCCCTAGTCCTTGTTTTCTCCCAGGTTCTTCCTGTTTAATTTCCAAAGATCAAATCCCAGTGGAGCTCCCCCTGTGGCTCAGAATAAATGCCAAAATCTTCATAATGGGTACACAGTACGGGGTCCCTGGTGGCTCTGTGACTACATCTTTAGTTACCCTGTGGTCCTCCTTGTTCTAGACCCCCGGTCTCCCTCCCGTCCCCAAATGTCAGGTGTGCACCTGTCTCATGGCCTTGCCTCTTGTGTCCCCTACTAGGAATGCCCTTCTCCCACATATCTGCAAGGCTCCCTCCTGCACTTCCTCAGGTCACACTGACATGTCCCCTCCAAGGTGAGGCCTCCCCAGCCACCTGTAGGAAATTGCGCATCTACTTCTCTATTCCCAATCTCCTCGCCCTGCTTTATTTCTCTCTGCGGCACTTCACACAATCTAACATTTACATATTTTACTTTATTATTGGACCTCACCCCCCATTAGAATATAAACTCCATGCCTGACTAGTTCCTTGCAACATCTCCACCGCCTTGAATAGTACCAAGTGGATGCACAACATTGAATAAATGTCCCCCTTTAAGTAAAAGCCCCTTTTCTGTCTGGGCTTGACACTGAGTACACTGTGCAGTTGAGATGACTTTGGGAGCTCCCTGCCTCCCAGGTGGACAACAACTTAAAGACTCCCAGTAATGATACCTGTATAGACGTTGCAAAATCAAGGTATATAAGAAATATAGCATTTCCCATGTGTCTACATCTCAACTAGGTTTCTGTTTCCAGGTTATATCCTGGATGATAGAAACTCACCTTTTCTTTTCCCTAAAGTTGTGGCTTACATCAAGTTCCAGGGAGCGTACCTTATACCAAAGGACCCAATGGGTGCCCCCAAACTGTTCTCGGCTCATGTAAGTACCTCCTAAAATCTACAGCATGGGCCTTTGTCCTTGATCTGTGCAGGTGGCCACAGAGAGATCCTTGTTCTTGTCCACATGACCCCTGAGTTTTAGTGGTTTTCTTCCTTCCACAGCACTCAAGGGCACAGATGCAGTGTTGCTGCCTGTGCTCCATGCTCAGGTTTGGACAGCTCTAAGAACATGACAGAGCCCCCAGTCCTGACTGGCTACACCACCAGTTCTGTTTATAAGGGCTCTGCCTAAGAAGCAGGGGGGCAGAACCCCACCCAGCTTTTTGAGAACTGCCAGAGCCTAAGAATCTCACAAGTTCTCCTCTATCATTCTATAAAAAGAGAGTTTCCTCAGACTGGTAGCCAAAGGAGAAGTCAGAGCAGTCTGAAGCATGAAGCCAGGGCCAGAGGGCTTGAGAGAGACCCCTCCATCCTTGCTCTGCAGGGCCTGGATTCTGCCAGTGACCTGAATGAGCTCCAAGTTGGATCATTCCCAGAGTCCCCAAGGAAGAGGCCAGCCCGGCCAGCATGTTGATTTCAGCTTAGTGGGAGACCTCGAGCAGAGGACCCAATTGAGCCCCTCCCCCATTCTTCTGCTCTATAGAACTGTGAGCAAATAAATGGGTGTGGTTTTAAGGTACTAGGTCTGTGGTGATTTGTTATGGAGCAACGGGAAATTAATATGGGGATACAAGTCAAGGTGCCTGACACCGAGGAGGCACCACTTAGTAAATTCCATGTCATTTCCTCTTCCTTTTGGTTCCTAAATGTGTTATAGATAAGCCGTGGCAGAAATGATGTTCCCCAAACACTTTCTACATTTCTCAGACTTTCTTGCCAGTACGTGGAAGCCAGAGCACTCCTTTTGGCCAGGGAACCATAAGTGGAAGTGATTTGTGCCATTTCTGAGCTGAGGCAATTAAAAACCAGGGCTCCTTGGTTCCCGTTGCTGGAGAGCTGGTGTTCCGATGGTGCCACTGCGAGAGCCGGAGCGGCTAGCCAAGTGCCCCGTCAGCCTGCAAGACTCATGGCATAGACTAGGCTTCACCTAAGTAACCTGCATGCTCTCCCCCGAAGAACACAGCTCTCAGAGCTTGCAAAACAAATGAAGGAGGGAGAATTCATTTTGTAAGTTCCTGGCAGTGTCCCTAGCACGTTCAGTTTTTCCCTACAGGGCACTAGTAAGGGTGGTCAGAGAAGAGTGTTCAGAGGCACTGCCAGGGGAAAATCAAACTGGAGATAAACCCATTGCATTTTTGCAAGTCATTGGGGAAATGTTAGCTTTAGAAAATGTATCTATAGATGTTTTTCTACAACCCTGAATCTTTTCTAAAGAGTCGGGCTTGTTTCTAAAAACTAGAGCCCTCTGGCCAGTCATCAGTGTTTGATGGCCAGATCTCTGGCCTTGGTGTCCACCACCCTGCATTACCACGTGCTATTTACATTCTCTCCCCAAGTGTTTCTTTAGCCATTCTGTCTCCACTCCTCTCCCCTGCCACTCGAAGTGCCACTGAGACAGTGACCTTCTAGGAGGTCAACCAGGCGAGTTGATACCCTGCTTGAAAACTCTGGCAAAAGGCCAAACTCCCATCCATGACACACAAGGATTTGTGTGTGATCATGCCACGCCCCCATCCTTCACCTCCTCTCAGACCACAGCTCGCTCTCGTTGCCTTCCTGGAGCCACATTGGTCTTTATTTCCATTTGCCCCATACACCTTAGGATGTGTATGCTGTTCCCTCTGCCTGGCCTCCTTGGGCCTCATTGTTCACATGGTGGTTCTGACTCCTCTTGTAGACATTGGAATGGTGCTGAGTGGTCTTCCCTCCCCATTCCGTCTCTGTGCCCTGCCATGCCCCACATTCTCTATCTTAACCCTTAATCTGTTTTCTTGACACTGGGACAATTTCTAGTTACTTAATTTGTTTACTAGTTTGCTCTTCCCCAGTGAGAATGTAAACTCCATGAGTAGTCTGAAGGATTGGAGGTTTTACTCTACTAACAAGCCAACAAATTAGCCTGTCACTGGTTAGTGGATGCTGGCAGAAGGCAAGAGGCTCCTGGTCCAAGACAAAGGTCTTTACAGCACAGGAGCAGCGTGAGCTCTCTGCTTAAGCAGCAATTCCCTTGGCTTCTCAAGTCTCCATGGAAACGTCCAGTGGATGCTGCCCATGCAGCAGGTTGGTGTCACAGTTGAGGAACCCTGTGCTTAGGGAATCCCCATCTTTTATAATGGGAAGCAAGCCAACCTGCCTGACTGGCTTTGGATGGAGTCATCTTTTCTATACTGTATGGTAAGCAAACTTGCCTTTTACTCTTGACAGAGATGCTATCTTTGCTTTCAGGCTATTTGCTGTATATGCATCCTTGAAAAGACAGTGCCTCTGCTGGCAAGAGGGGCAGAAACGTGAGACCCCATGGAGACCCGTCTTCCCTACAGAAGGCAGAGGTCTCTATCTCATCAAATCAGGTCGCATTCTCAGCTGTAAGCCCCAGAAACAAAATCACAGGGTGCTGCATGGGCCAAGCAGAATCAGTGCCTTTTCTGGAAATGCACAGGCATCATATAGGCTAGCAGTGGCTCCATGAAAAGACATCTTCTCTACTGCTTTTCTTTATCTTGGAATTCCACTTGAATTTGTCTTGGCTTGATTTTGGCAGAAAAATGAGATAAAATACTATTTAAGATTAAAATAGACATGATAGGACAGATTTATCTCTGGGAGATCCTTTGAGTATTATTATAGAAAAATTGTAATTTTAAAGACAAGTTTTGTTTAAGAAACTCCAAGTTTAAAGCAAATACCGAATAAGGAGGGAGGGAGAGAGTTCACAAAAGGAAATAACTGGGG
The DNA here is from genome assembly GCF_010015895.1 of Lontra canadensis. Lineage (NCBI taxonomy): Eukaryota > Metazoa > Chordata > Mammalia > Carnivora > Mustelidae > Lontra > Lontra canadensis. Next base: position 1,511,395 of record NW_022631094.1, on the reverse strand, counting down.
GAGCAGAAGGATAGTTATAAGAAGAAGTGGTGTTGATCTCTGCTCTCTGAACAGGTAAGACTTAGGGTATCTTCTTGGGCAAGTCATCAGGCAGGAGACCAAAGTCTGCAAAAACTTCACCCAATCCCCCATGTCCTGTGCCCAGTCAATTAGGAAACCTTGTCAAGGGTTCCTCCTAAGTATCTCTTTTTCTTTTTTCTTTCTTTCTTTCTTTCTTTCTTTTTTTTTTTTTTTTTTTTAGAGAGGGGGTGGGAAGCACACATACAAACAGTGGAGGGTAGGGAGAAGAGGGTAGGGAAAGAATCCTGAGCAGGTTCCATACCCAGCACAGTATCTTGATCCCACGACTGTGAGATCAGGACCTGAGCAAAAATCAAGAGTCAGATGCTTAACAGACTGAGCCACCCAAGAGCCCCCACCTCCTAAGTATTTTCTTAAATCTGTCTACTTGTACTTACCACCTTGGCCACTACCTCGCTCAGACCTTCACTCCCTCCCTCTAGGATGATTTCATCAGCCTTCTAGCAGATCTCTCTGTCTCAATCCACTGTCCACATCTCAGCCTTGGTGGTCTTTCTGAAGTTCAGTTCTGATCATGTCACTCCCCTTTTAAAAACTTTTCAATGACTTCCTGTTTATCTCAGGATAGAGTTCTAAATGAAAATGGCTTATGAGACCCTCCCTCTTCCTATTTTGTCTACTTCTCCTCCCTCATTTGACTGACTCCCCCTCTTACTCTTTGTTTCAATCACAATAGTAGTGTTTACCTGTGCAAGAATTCCTTCTCAGCCATTCCTGGTGGAATTTACATGTTTCCCAGAATCTCAAGAAAAATCAGTTGAGAAATCAGGCAGTCAAAATCTTATAAGAATTAAAGCTTAACAATCAACATAAGGATATAACTAGTTTGAGGGAGTTGAAAGCCAGAATAACAAAGTTGAAAGCAAGAGCTGGAAATGCTATGTAGAATCAAGTTAGGGTCAGTATTTCTGGGAACCTGGATAGGAGCAAGTAGGAGAAGAATGGTGGCGTCTAATCAGCCAGTGAAAAGCATGTTCATGAGTCTCTCTTCTGCCTGTTGATTAATTCTTGTGAAAACAATCACTTGTGAAAACAATTAATCACTTTATATGCTTGGTATACTTAATACAAATCTTACAAGTAGTGTTCTAAGAAAGAACAAATTGTGGGGTTGGTCAGCAGGTAAGAACTATGGATGTCCCTGACATAACTACCAATCCTTCCTGTCTCAAGTTAACATCTGTTCTTCCAGGAAGTCACCCTTGACCTGTAAATCTGGTTTAGGACTCACACGCTGTGAAAGATTGTTATGTTGGTGGCTCCCAAAAGAACCACATCTTCTGGTTTTCATAACCTATGTGGTTCTCTCCCATGTTGACTGTGGGTTTGGTCATGTGACTTGCTTTGGCCATTGAAACCCTAGTCAAAATGATACAAACAAATGATTGCTATGACTTGCACACTGGGGCTTATTCTCTTGGAACATTCTCCCTTGGAAGCCAGCCACCACACTGTCAAGAAGCCCAAGGTAAGCTACTACATGACCATGGAGAGGCCATCTTGGACCTTCCAGCCCCCACCAAGCTCCCAGTTGAAAGCAGCTGCTTCCAGCCAAGCCCAGTCTACCCACCAAATCGTGAGAAAGAAAAATCTTTGGTTTTTCTTCAGCCATTGTGTTTTAGGATGTTTTTTATACAGGAGTAGATACCAAAACACACTGCTTTGTGAATTACCTGTTACTTCTCTCTCTGCCAATAAACTAAAGTTCTAGAAAGACAGGTTCAGAGTCTGCTTTGTTTTCTAAGTAGGGGCTGAGTAAAGGCTTTTTGAATGACTTCTCAAGTTCCTCAGGTTAGTTCAGACTCAGCAGCATCACTGACCACCTGTGACCAGCTGGCATTAGACAGAGTGATTAATTATTTCGATTCTATTTGAATAGAAGTCATTAAAGAAAGGAAAGGTAGCAATCCATGACTTTCTGTGCCTTCTGCTGAAACGAAGACACTGCATCAAGTAAAAAGGAATTGTTACTTCCAAAAGCTGCTCCCTTTTTGAGCTTTCTTGTTGTTCTTTGGAAGCCAGTTTAGCTTGAACCCCCAGCTGATGACTCCTTAGAACTTTGCTTGGAAAACACTGCTACTTTCAGACACCCAGAAGGTCAGGGGAGAGGGGAACGGAGGGTGAGGAAAGGGGGGAAAAGGTTTGGACTGAGCCCATGCTAAAATTTTTCATCAAGTCAGTCCCTGACTCAGCACCCCAGCATGAGGTGATCACTGCTTCTTCGGAACTCTGGGAAGGTTTTTATCCCCACCCTCTGGCAATTAATCACTCACCACCCCCTGGCATCTTTTGTTTTCTGCATTCAGTCCTGCCATTTAATTTTCCACACATTTATGTCTGCCTCTTTATTGAGCTCCTGCAGAGCCTCGCACATTGTAAGCACACAATAAATAGCTCCCGTGGAATGCTTTTGCTGCAAGCAACCCTATCAAAAAGAGGACGGGAAAGACTTAGAACAGCCTAAGGTAGGAGCTCAAAGACAGGGCTGGAGCGCACCAGTGTTCAGAAAGGACGAGAGTTGGCCTGACGGTGTCAACTGCTAGCCTTAATTTCTGTTTCCCTGCCTCAGTGGTTCCCTGGCATTAGGAGACTTAGCCTGCTTTGTAGCTTGGTCTTTGGGGAAAAACCTAACCCCAAACTGAGGCTTTCTTAATCTTTAAGATGAGGGATGGATGATGTACAAGTCTCTGTCACTTTCTGCCTTTCTGTAGCTTTCTGTTTCTTTTTCTGTCATTTGTGGAGTCTGAATCGTTTGCTCTGCCTTCACCAAGGCTGCAAAAGAAACTTCAGCTTGAAGGATTTTGGTGAAATATAGTCTGTCCTGCCGGCAGAGATACAAACTAGGACAAGAGGGTCCTGAAGCAGCCTGAGGAATCTCTTCAAAAGGAGGTATCCCTTCTGAAGGAGGTTTTTAAAGTGGGGATAACTTGTTTGCTGGCTGGCATGATTTCTGTATGCGTACAGCTTCCAGACGCCTCTCTGATAATGCCGTGTGTCTCAGAAATAGATCTGGGCCACGTTACGCAGAAAAGCAGCATTAGAAATAAGCTGTGCCACCCGCATCCCCCAACCCCTGCCAATACTTCTTCAATATACATGAAAATATCCATGATTCTAAGGGAAAGTCAGGAAATAAACCTGCCTGGGGCTGCTCTGGCTTCACCCCACCCCTTTCAAAGTCCTGTCACTTTAATGGTATTTTCTAGAAGCCAAGAGGGCACCAAGGCTTCCTGCTAACTGTGGGCAGCCCCACCCTTGCCCCTCCCTGTTGCCCAGACTCAGAACAATTTCTCCTGGTAGGAGGCCAAATTCTAAGAATGCTAAGATGAACCCCAAGATTCCATCCCTGGTGTACACATCCTGTATAACCCTCCCCCTGAAGAGAGTGGGACCTGTGACTATTACAGGATAGCCACTCCCAGGATTAGGTTACATTACATTAGTAAAGGGAAGGTGTACTTGGGTCACGGTACACGTGTATGCATTGTACGAGGCATTCTTAATACCTGCCGGGAGGGAGATTCAAGGGGAGAGCCATTCTCCTGCAGCTTTAAGCATCCATGCTGTGTGTGGGTGAGCAGATCAGGGCAGGACCCAAGGGCGGCCTCTAGAAGCTGAGCCTGACCACTGCCAGCAGTCAGTCAACAAGAAAACAGCACATCGGTCCCCCCAGTGCAAGGAACCGGATTCTGCCAACAGCCAGAGAGCTTGGAAGGGGAGCCCTGGATGGGATCACAGCTCCTGCGTACACCTTGATTCCAGCCTGGGGAGAATCTGAGCCACCTCTGGACGCCCAAGCCCCAGACACTGTGAGATGGAAACCATGTGTTGTTTTCAGCCACTTTAATGGCTATTGATTTTGTTTCACAGCAGAACAGGGGTATAAGCCCCTCCCCTCTGTCATACCTCCTAGCCTGTCGGGAGGAGGTAAGTACCCGCCAGACAGTGGCCCTTGCCCCAGGATGGACAATTGAGCAGTACTTTTCCTGGAACAGGACCATGCCTTCAGTCTTCTCCCTTTTATACCATCACCCCTCTTCAAACCCCAAACATTCTGCTGGCATTAGGAGTCCCATGGAAGCCTCACATGGATCCTGCCTGTGTGCGGGCCCACAACTCACTGATACTGCCCACCCCTGCCAGGGACCCCCTTGCCTGAGGCCTTAAAACCCACAGCATGGAGCTGGAATCTCGGTTTCCCCAATACAGAATTCTAGGCTTTTTCTGCTCTGGGTGCTGGGCAACTGCAGGCATTTTTTTGAAGGCTTGATATTTCTATCAAATGTCCAGAGGGGGCATCCCCCAAACCACAAACTAGACTGCAGTGTAAGACCCCATGAGCTAAGGGGCCTGGCTGTGGGAAGTGTCTGGAAAGCAGCAGGTGTGCAAAGAATGGTTTCTGCTTTTCTGTGGTCCTTATCTGACCTCACTTCTCCTCAGAACACACACACTCTCTCTCTCTCTCTCTCTCTCTCTCTCTCTCGCTCGCTCCAGGAAACTCGCTTTCCCTTTGGGAGGGGCTTGGAGTCTCCCAACAGCCTCTGGGCTCTGCCTCTTCCTGTGGCTCCAGAGCAGCCCTGTCTCAGAAGGTGGCAGTGACCCAGGACAGAGGGACAAGGTGCTCCTCTGCCTCCATCAGGGGCACTATGGCCCCGTTCCTGGGAGGCAGTGAGCCCAGACAGGAGAGTCTGAGAGGAAAAAGAGTGGTGCTTCCTGGCCAACCCTTCCTTCACTACTCATCCCTCCAAGGAGCAAATAAGGGAGAGAGGGCAAGGGGAATAGTGAGTGTCTCTGCCAGAAGTGTGGGTAAGGGCAGACTCGGAAGGGAAAAGGAAAGACATTGTCAATAAGTGACAGGATCCAAATATCAGTCAGCATCATGTCTTCCCTATCAAGCAATCACTATGTGGCAGATTGTGTTGGTTTTTTTTTTTTCCTTAGAGATATGAAGAAATAATATTCAAACGGCCAAAGTTCAAAATCTGTGGTTTCTTGCTGAGAAATACTGAAAACAAGTTAACGAAGCTTTAATTCCTGGAGAGATTAGCCTGCGTACTGGCTCAGGCGCTATCTTTCCTTTACATGGCTTCTCTCTGCTGATAACGTGTGCTAATCTTGTGTGGGGTTTGGGGTACGTTTGTGCTTTTCCTGCTGCCTTTCTGCAGGTGTTTGTTTTGTTTTCCCCAGGCTGGAACAGGGAACTGATCTTTCATTTCCGGGAGTCTTTCTGTCTGTCATTGCCGTGGAAATACTCTAGGATATCAAAACATTACCCACAATGGCCCTAGCGCCAAGCCTGGTGCCCCTGCTTCTTACCGATATTTTTGTCAAAGCCTATTGATTTTAAGGGACCAAAATCCCACAAAAATTATTCAAGAAAGGGAGGTGGGGGACACTTATAGTAAGGCCAAAAAGACAACAACCTCAGGACCCCCTATGGCAGGCTTTCTGATCCAGCAGCAGTGAAGCACTCGGTGCATTGCTTAAGGAATCAATAATCTCTTCTCTGATTATTGTAATAACTATCACTGCTCAGAATTCAAATAATCATCTTTAGGCTATCTATCTTAGGTAGTATTAAGGATTTTTGTTAGTTTGACTGGTCTTATTGATGTTCTATTTACTTATTTTCTTATTTTTTAAGATTGTATTTATTTATTTGAGAGAGAGAGAGAGCAAGAGAGAAAAAGCACAAGCCAGAGGGAGGGGAAGAGGAAGAGAGAGAAGCAGGCTCCCAGCTGAGCAGGGAACCTGACATGAGACTCCATCCCAGGACCTTGGGACTATGACCCAAGCTGAAGGCATATGCTTAACCCACTGACCACCCAGGTGCCCCTGTTTATGATGTTTTAAAAAAGAATAGAGAGCAAAGGAGCTCAATACAGACAAACTAAAGCTTAGTTTAGCAAGTATTTTCATGGCTTGGTGCCATGCTTATTTGGAAAGATCCAGCTTAATCCCACCAGGCTTGGTAATAAGGATTGCCAGAGTTCAAACTCACCCGGCTTCCACAGGGCCCTGGAGTTTGCATGAGCCTTTTCCAGGAGGTCTTGGAGCCTAAGACGCTGCCCAGTAAAGGGGGAAATGTGGGCTTTCTTCTCCTGGGGGAATACAGACAGCAGCTACTATAATACATGGCCAGACTAGGCAGCGGACAGGAGGACGAGCACAACCAGTCCACTAAGAGCCACGGTTTCAGCCTTTCAGATGTTGTTCTCTATGTACAACTCAACCAGGTGGCTTAGTGTTTGGTGAGGCTGGGGTCCACATTGGACCCCCTTGGGCTTGTCTTCTTTACCTGCCAGCTCTTCAGTATGAATCCCTCTCTTCCTTCTCAAGATTTTATTCCTGCCCTCAAAACATGCCACAGCAGCAGCCACAACAGAACTGGGAACACAATGTAGGGTGATGGGTTGTGTTGGGGACCACTTGACTGGTGGTAGACGAGGATGCATGCCGGCCAAAGCCCATGCTTTCATGCTACAGGGTCCCCACTGATAAGGTCTACCTGCAGCCAGTACTCTGGCAAGGGTCCCCATGTTGGTCACACAAGTTATACGGACATTGTATGAACGTTTTTGACTTGCTTGATGGAAGAAACTTTCTGTTATGTAGGATAGTCTTTCTGCATGAAACCAGGATTCTGGGAAGTTCCCACAGAAACATCAATTTGAATACATCTGGAAGTTTTGACAAAGAAACTTCTAAATGGGAGCATAGGAAAAACAAGAAGGAGATCTAGAACATTCTGTCAATTTCAGGACTAATTGGGCAATGTGATGAACACTTTGGAGAATAAGTGTAGGGCCACCCTGTCTAAACTGTTTTCATCCAGGATAGTACTTTAGTCCAGGAGACTCTACAGTACTCAGCTGGGGCCAGTTCCCAGGCTGGGGGTGCTTTCCCTCCTCACATTGAGAGGGCTCCATTTTTTCCTTCCAAACTTTTTGATAGAGTAGTCTGAATTAACTTTTATAACCTCATCTTTTTTTTTTAAGATTTTATTTATTCATTTGACAGAGATCACAAGTAGGCAGAAAGGCAGGCAGAGAGAGAGAGAGAGAGGAAAGCAGGCTCCCTGCTGAGCAGAGAGCCCAATGTGGGCTCGATCCCAGGACCCTGAGATCATGACCTGAGCCAGAGGCAGAGGCTTAACCCACTGAGCCACGCAGGTGCCCCTATAACCCTCATCTTTTATGTATTCTCCAACTCCTAGAAATCTGGTTTCCCCTCCCACCTGTCCACTGCAGAAATGTACTTGCCAGACTTTGATAGATCTTTGCCCTTGACTCAGGTGCCCCTCTCCCTCTCATCTTCCTACAGCTCCTCTTCCTCCACCCTGGAGACATTGCTGCTGTCGGTATTGGCTTCTTGGGGCCAGTGGAGCAAAACTGGGTGGCTTAGTACAGTAGGGATTTATTGTCTCACAGTTCTGGATGCTGAAAGTTCTAAATCAAGGTGTCAGCCGGGCTGTGCTTCTCTGAAGGAGAATCTGTCCCTGTCCCTCTCCAGCTTCTTGTGCCTTCTGGAAATCTTGGCATTCCCGGCAAGCCATGGCTTGTAGCTATGTTGCTCCCATCTCTACCTCCATCATCACATAGCCTTCTTCTCTGTGTATTCAAATATTCTTTTCCTTTCTCTTATAAAGACATCAGTCATTGGATTCAGGTCCCATCTTAATCCAGTATGACCTCACCTTAACTTGATTACATCTCCAACATCTTATTCCCAGATGAGGTCATATTCACAGGGGCTTAGGGTGAGGGTGTAAAATATCTTTTGGGGGGACACAGTTCACTCCATAACATCCCCCAAGGATCTTTCCATGCCCCTCTTCTCACTATGAATTTCATCCCTCAAAACTCCAACCATTCCCATGGTGGTATTCACACTATGTATAGAGCTGACTCCCTCTATATATGTCCGTCCTGATTTGCCTCATGATTTTACCATTTCCTGTTGACTATTTCACTGGACACCGCTACCTTACACTCAACATGTTCAGAATGAATTTGGTCGGTGCCTCACCTTGTTGCCCTCATCTCTCTTACCTTGGCATTGTCCTTGATTCTTCCTTAAAATGATTCTTCTTCCTGGATTCTCTATCTCAGTTCATGTCTTCACCACCCATATTCTTAATTAAATTCAGACCTCAGAGTCATCTTCAAACTGTCCATCTCATCTTCTTCATTCCTAACATTCAGTTGGTCACCAAGAAATGTTCATCCTACCCTAGAAATGGCTGACAAATCATTCCCTTTTCTGGACCTCCAGTGTTAGTGAAATTTCTAGGAAAGGACAAGCTTTGCATTGGCCTCCCTGTCTGTGGTTTCTTTTCCAAATCCCACGGATTATGTAGATGGTTCTCAAAGAATGGTTCCTAGACCAGTCCTATCAGCATCACCTGGAGCATGTTAGAAATGCAGATCACCACATCCCACACCAGACTTCCTGAATCAGAAACCTGGGTGATTCCACTGCATGCACAATTCTGACAACAGTTGACTAGAGTATCTGCTCCTGTTGCTTACCATGTTCAGCAGGGATTTATCCTGTTGGCTTTCTGAAGCCAAGCGTCTTCATAGAGCATTCAAGGACCTTTGCAGTTGCCTCAGTCAGTATCCCACTCTCCTCTTGCCCCATTTCCCACCGTGCTTCCTGTGCTCTCCTCCATATGATCTGACCTTTCCCAAACTGTATATATACTCTGTGTGTGTGTGTGTGTGTGTGTGTGTGTGTGTTTCCACCCCTCTTCAGAGGCATCAGTTCTCCCCCTGCACATAATGCCCCCCCTTACTTCCCCAAACCTTGTAAATGCTATTCCCCTATAGCGTATGATATCCTGTGATATCATCCATTAACCCTCTGTGAGTTTCTGTGATACCTTTCTCATCTACCATCAGAATGTTTCTACCTTATTTATATCTCGGGACAGACACTATGGTAGGAATGAGAATACAGCTTTCCCTATATTGTATCTGATGTTACACCTGTGGCCCACTGCCCCTAAAGCTCATCAGGTTTGGGGTATAAGCAAGTTCACACTGCATTCATCCCCACATTTGGGGTGCTCTTTTCCCCAGCTTGCTGGGCAGGACTTGTAGCTCCATGGAAGACATCTCTCTCTCTCTCTCTCTCTCTCTGCCCTCAGTATCCCCAGGAGGCATCCCACAGAGGAAACACGAGTCTCTCCCCAGTGACCTCCCCAGTCCCACCCACTCCAGTGCTTCTGCCGTGGCTGCTGCTTCTCACTGTGCTCAGTCACTTTCCTGCGGGCACAGCCAGCCTCCACCTTGGCCCGCAGAAGGCTGAGGCTGCCCATAGCCTCTGGGCATCCAGTGTGCTAACAACATGAGTGTTTTTTATTTTCTTTCTCCCAGAGTTCCAGGTGCCCAGTTAGGATCCGACAGTAAAGCATCCCTGTACTCCCAACCCTTATTCTACTTTGGTGTGTTTTATAGTTTATAGGGTTGCTCTTGTGTGGAAAAGTTCATGTGATATAGTAGATGAAGAAACACCGAGTTCACTGGCTGAATGAGTTTGGGAGAATTACTTAATGTCTCTGAGGATCAGTTTCCTCATGCAAACTAAAAATAGCCCTCATGAGCATTCACAGGACCGAATGAAAGAGTGTGTATGAAAATGCTTAACACCGCCTGGGTTCAAAATCCCACTCTGCTGCTTCGGCTGGGTGACCGTGAGCGCATTATTAAACTTTTGTTTGCCTCAGTTATTCTCAATAATAAAATGAGTATCGTAATATTATGTAACTCACAGCGGTTTTTATGTGGATTAAATGAGTTAATATATATTACAGGAAATGATATAAATTATGTATTATACAAATATACGTTTGTATTTTTGTGTGTGTGTGTATATGACTTAGAACACTTCCTATGGTACAGTAAATACTACATAAGAGTTTTTACCATTGTTATTATTTTAAAAACTTATGCAGATACGATACATTATTACACTAAAAGTATCAACCCACAGATAGTGTAGCAGTCAGAATTCTGGGAATTCTAAGTGGAAAGCCTGAAAAAAACAAAAAGAAGAAAGAAAGGGAACAGGAGAATTCAGAGAATGCCTTAGTATTTTCTTCAAAAAGAGTTAAACCTGGAAAACAGAGTGCAGCCTGGTACCCTGGGAAAATCAGGTTTTTGTCCCAGCGAGCCTGCTGCCTGCTCTAGCCAGGAAAGCAAAGTGGAGAAATATAATGACAAATAATGAGATGTGGTGGGGTGTGACCCAACTGTTAGAGAGAAGGGGTGTTTCCAAAAGATAGCCTGAAAGTGCAACTTACTGAAGACCCTCCATATGCTTAAACAGATGAAAGCCCATTAAAACCCATACAAGACAACCTTGAATCTGGGGATGTATCGACATAATTTACTAAATCAATAAATTAAAGGGAAAAAAATGAACCCTATCAAAGATGCTGACTGAATTCATCTGTCACTCTTAGTAACAACTGAACAAAAAGTATAGAAGGAAACTATTTAAGGTAAACACCACATACCAAAAATCAGCTGCAAGCATCATTCCAAGTAAGCTCTGTCCAAACAGATTTTTCTGTGATGATAGAAACTCTCCATATCTGTTCTGTTGTTCCACGTGGTAGTCATTAGCTCCCATAGCTATTGACAGCTTGAAGTGTGGCTACTAGGACTGAGGAACTGTATTCTTAATTTTATTTCATCTTACTAATTTAAATATAAATTTAAATAACTTATAGTAAGTGGCTGCCTACCATATTGAGTAGTGCAGTTCAAAATGGTGAGAAGCTAAAGCCGTTTCTATTGGAACAAGATTATTATCATTTATTAATGTTTCAGAGGTACTAGAGATCATGAAATAAAAACAGTGATATAAAAATGCTGGAAAATAAAATATAAAATGATTCCTGACTGGTGATATAATTGAGAAATATACAACGAATGAAAAAAAAAAAGAGTAAATTGCATAAATCCCTGATGCTCCAGGGAAAAAGAACTTACTGTAACTTGGTAAGTTGGCTGGACACAAAATTCAGTAATAGTACTCTCTACTCTTGCAATAGTAACATAGCAATGGAAGTGGGTAGAGAATTCTTCATTCCTAATAGCAATACAATTATAAAATACTTGAGACAGATTTAACAGGAAAAATGTTTTTGTATCACATCTAAATATAGAACAAGATCTGAATAGATGAAAGTTATACCATGTTCTTTAATGGAAAAACTGAATATCACAAAAATGCTGATCATCTCTAAATTAATATAGAAATCTAATGCAATTCAAGTTAGAATCCTAATGGCTTTCTCTTAAAGTTGGGAAAGATTATGTTAAAGCTTATTATGTCAAACAATAAATGTTCAAGAACCAAGAAAATTATGAAGAGGAATTATCTCACCAGATACTAATGCATACCCTAAAGCCACCATAATAAAAATGGTATGGATTTAGCATAAGAATATATAGGTATGTCAGTAGAACAGAAATAGATAAATCCTGGCACATATGAGCATTTGATGTATAACAGAGGGATCTCCAACTCTGGGAAAGAACAATTTTATTTAATAAATGGTATAGGTAAAACTGGCTCTCCTTTAATAAGAAAAAGAAGTTGATCCTACCTCACATCATAGACAAAAGAAAATTTCCATTGTATTAAAAAATTTAGAAATAAAATAAAAATTTAAAAAACTATAAACTTCAGAAAAGTATAAAGATGTTTATAACCTAGGGGTTGTAGAGATCAAATAGATTAAAGACAGAAAACTCAGAAGTTTTAAAAGAAAAAAAAATGCTTGCTTGACTAAAAAAGAATTAGTAGGATTTTTTATTCTTTGTATCTTTTAGAGATGTTGAAGCAGAGTCAAAAGAAAAATTCTGAATAGAGATTTTAAGTACATATGGCAGAGCACTGATAATAGATAAAATGTCTTACAAGTTGAAACACCAAAACAACCCATAAAAATGGAAAATAAGAATATGCACTTTTCAAAGGAGCAAACCCAAATTGCCAATATGTACCAAAAAATGATCAATATAGTTAGTCTTTGGGTTTTGTGGCCTATACAATGTTTAAAAAAATTTACTGCCAGCATTTAGTGTCAACAAGACCAACAAAAAGAATTCCAGTTTTCCCCTCCTTTCAGTAGATCAGAAATCTGACAACACTCAATGTGTATCCCCAGGGAGCAGTCTCCACTAAGTGGGTTGCATGGCCCAGTGCACAAGGACAGTGTAGGGCCCCTGGTGCAAAATACAGGTGGAAAGTACCACGAAAGTATTCATATGTGAAACTTTGTCCTTTCTTCTGCTGTCCCTCTCTGGATCTTTGATGGTGCTTTTCATTTACTATGTTGTGTTGCCCTGGGGTGCAGAGCCTCCCATGGGCTAGAGTAGACCCTCACAGGCACAGGGAGCTCTGGATGGAGACTCAGTGAGCATGGCCCCCTTTCTGCAGGGTCCCCTCTGCTACAGCCCGAGTATGTATGGTATGCATAGGTATGAGTATGATAGGCTGCCCAGTGAAGTCTGCTGTATTTAATGGATCATCAGGAAAGCTTCCAGCTTTTCCTCTCTCTCACCAGTGGGTGGGAATTCCTCCTTCCCAGAGCTGCCCAGCTGGGTACTGCCCAGAGTTAGCCTGAGAAGCACTCGGGGGTCCTCCTTCCTAAGGGCCTGGAAGCCAGGGAAATCGCCAGTTCCTACTGCCAGAAGGCTGTGGTTATGGTTCTTACCACCAAAATGCGCAGAGGGCTGGGAGGAACCTTAGCAGTGTGTTCCCATGGTCATTTGTTTTTGTAAAATGTACAAAAGTCAGATGTGTTTGCAGGAATTGATTAAGAAGCTGCCTCTTCCACTCAGCCTTCTCTTTGTCTCACTTCCCTTGTGGTTAGGTGGCACTGGAGTCGGTGTGGCATATTTGGAGTCTGGCTCGGGGACATTGAACTGGGCATACGTTGAGATTTCAAGAGGGTCTTAGTCTGTCCGGGCTGCTGGGACAACATACCATAGACTAGATAGCTTAAAAAAACACACATACAGAAATTTGAATAGTGTCCTCACATGGCAGAAGGGCCAGGGGGGCCCTCTGGGGTCTCCATTACAAGGGCACTAGTCCCATTTATGAGGGCTCCACCCTCATGACCTGATTACCTCCCGAAGGCCCCAGCACCTAATACTATTACATTGGAGGTTAGGATTTCAACGTATGAATTTGAGGTGGGGGAGGCACAAACATTCAGTCTGTAACAATAGGATATATTTATGTGCTTTGCAGATACTTCTCTATATAGTCAATCTATTGGTAGCTGGCTTTCACAGGCTAGGAGGTAGTGCAGTTTAAACTGAGGTTCATCTGACTCCAATGGTAATGATCTAAACACTACCCTCTATTGCTTTTCATAGTTTAGGGACCATCAGCTTCTTAACTTAAGGTTACGATGGTCTGTCCTCAGCCACTTGCCAGCACTTGACACCATATCACACCTCCCTATGAGTCTCTGGGCTTCTTGTATATCTGCTGTCGGCTTCTCCATGAACTCTAGACTCTCTGCCTTTGCCAGCCTGTGCTTTTCTCCATGCTGTTCCCTCGACTGACATGAACCCAACTGCATCTACAGAGGTCCTTCATCATTCCTGATTGATTTGACCTGGAGCACAGATATCGATGAAGAGAACAGAAAAGTCTTAATTGTTTCTGTTATCTTGGGTAAAGATACCCAAGATAAACTGGCTACTGAATGATGTCAGTTTTCTTTTAATTTTAGAAGTTAGTTCCTGTGAAGAAAACTTGGAATGCTCTGAAACCCTACAGCTCTCATATGAAAGAAACTCAGTACAGATTTTCTGAAATATGACAATAATTTTAGCAATTTGCTTGTCATTACCAGGAAAGAATTGTGGAGCTGAAAGCAACTTTTATAAAGTATCAATAATAAAAATTTTAAAATAAAAATAACATATCAGAGGATAGACTAAATTATTTTTCCATTTTTTTCTATAGAAAATGATATTACAAAAGTATGTCATGAAAAGGTAAAGAGGATGCTGCAAAAAATTGGCAATAAGTATTACAGAATTCTGTTAGGTGTCTAATACAAAACAGTACATTATTTTTCTGGATTATTTTTATTGAGGTATAATTGACATAACATTGTATTAGTTTCAGGTGTATGACATCATGATTCAATATTTGTATACATTGCAAAATGATCACCACAATGTCTAGTTAACATCCGTCATCACACATAGTTACACATTTTTTTCCTTCATATTTAAAATCAGCTGTCTTAGGAACTTTCAGATAATATGGTATTGCTAACTATAGTCAATACTTAAACATAGTCCTCTGATCTTGGACTCTGTTTTCAATTCTCTTTGGAATTTGGCTGTATATACACACACACACACACACACATATATATATACATATATATTACAGTCAATATTATATAGTATTTAGGTTATAGTTATATACTATATACTATATATAAGTAAATATTTTATATATATACATATTCAGTAGTAATATTATATACTATAGTCAGTTGTCCCCACTCTGGCTGTCATCAATCTGTTCTCTGTTTTGTGAACTTATTTTGCTCATTTGGTTTTTTTTTGGATTCCACATTTTTGTGCCATCACATGATATTTGTCTTTCTTTGACTTATTGCGGCTAGTATAATGGCCTCAAGTGTACAGTTGACCCTTGAACACCATGAAGTTTAGGGACATTATACCCCCGCATAGTCAAAAATACACATAGAACTTCGGACTCTCCAAAAACCAAACTACCAATAGCCTACTGTTGACTAGAAGCCTTACCAATAATATAAACAGTTGATTAACACACATTTTTTTATGTTTATGCATTATACACTGTATTCTTATAATATAGTAAGTTAGAGAAAACGTTATTAGGAAAATCTATAGATTTCATGTAGAAAATCAAATAGATTTACAACACCATACTGTAAAAAGTCCCCATATAAATAGACCCTCACAGTTCAAACCCATGTTGTTCAAGGGTTGGCTATATACATACCACATTTGCTTTGTCCATTCATCTGTGGGTGGACACTTGGATTGTTTCCGTATCTTGGCTATTATACACAATACTGCAGTGAACATGAGGCTACGTAGAACTTTTCAAATTTGTGTTTTTGTTTTCTTTGGATAGATACTCAGAAGTGGAATTGCTACATCATGTGGTAGTTCTATTTTTAAATTTTTGAGGAAACTCAATACTATTTTTCATAGTGGCTGCACCAATTTACATTCCCACCAACAGTGCACAAGTTTCCCTTTTCCCCACATCCTTAACAACACTTGTTATTTCTTGTCTTTTTGAATAATGGCCATTTTAACAAGTCTACGGTGCTACCTTATTGTAGTTTTAGTTTGCACTTCCCTGATGATGAGTGATGTTGAGCATCTTTTCATGTCTGTTGGCCATCTGGATGTCTTTTTTGGGAATGTCTACTCAGATCCTCTGCCCATTTTTAATTTGAATTGTTTGGGTTTTTTACTATTGAGTTTTATGAATTCTGGAATTTTTGATGTTTATGTATTTGTCAGCATTTGTAATTTGTCAACATTAAAAAATTCTAATCTTTGCTTTTATACTGAATTTCTTATTTAATGTGGTACATGTTTTGAAGAAGGTCCCCTAATGTTTATATTTAAGCTTTAGACCCAAAATCTGGATCTTAATGTGTCTTGCATAGCCAATATCTGGGGATGGAGGATGTCCACCAGGCTAGTGTATGGGAATTGAGGTTGGGTGGGAAGGTGAAGGGTCATTCAAGCTGTACAGAGAATTGAAAATCGAGTCCAAGATCAGAAGAGGAGAAATAGGGATAAGTGTTGAGATAGAGGACAAGATATGTAATTAGGGGTGCCTGGGTGTCTCAGTTGGTTAAGCAACTGCCTTCAGCTCAGGTCATTATCC
The DNA here is from genome assembly GCF_010015895.1 of Lontra canadensis. Classification (NCBI taxonomy): domain Eukaryota; kingdom Metazoa; phylum Chordata; class Mammalia; order Carnivora; family Mustelidae; genus Lontra; species Lontra canadensis. The sequence goes on along the minus strand of NW_022631094.1, from coordinate 1,495,366 downwards.
TGGAGTCTCAGGATCCAGTCCTGCACTGGGCTCCCTGCTCAGCAGGGAGTCTCCTTCTCCCTTTGACCCTCTCCCCTCTAATACTCTCTCTCTCTCTCTCAAATAAGTAAAATCTTCAAAAAAATATGTATGTAATCAAGAGAAAAAGTGGGGAAATCATTAATAATAAAAAATTACATATATATATATATTTATTAGCTGTTTTACTTCAACACAGTACAAATAGACCTTTGTCAGCCAGTCTTGAGTGTAGCGCTGAAGTCTTCTCCTAAAGACTGGGTCTGCTGGATGAACGTCCACCTTGGCTTTCTGGTATGAACCACACCTATAGGACTCACCCCTAATTTAGATTTCTTCAAAGTAGAGGGAGAAGTTAAAACCATATGGGAAGCATTCTGAATGCAGCATCCTTCTGAACTGTTCACTGTTTCCTTCTTCTTTTATAGTTTTCTCACCAGTATATAATTCAGTAGCAAGGCATTCAACTTTGTTTTTGTAGAAACTGCTCTTTTCTGCACTCATATTTCACTAGTTTACATATAAGCATACCTCAGAAACTTTGAGGGTTTGGTTCCAGACCACTGCAATAAAACAAATATTACAATAAAGCAAGTCAAATAGATTTTTTGGTTTCCCAGTGGATATAAAAGTTACGTGTCCACTACACCATAGTCTATTGAATGTGCAATAGCACGATGTTGAAAAAACAATGTACATGCCTTACTTAAAAAGTTCTTTATTGAGCTTTCAGTGCATCATAATTACTGATCACAGATCACCATGACAAATATAATAAGAATGAAACAGTTTGAAATATTGCAAGAATTACCAAAATGTGCCACAGACACATGAAGGGAGCAAATGCTGTTGGAAAAATGGCGCTGATAGACGTGCTTGATGCAGTGTTGCTGTAAACCTTCATTTATGTTTTTAAAAATCTGTGAAGCATAGAAGGATGCCATATGCCTGTGTTATTAACTAAATTACGTAATCGTTATAAACAAATGCAACTGACTGAAACTTATCTGGTAGCAAACACATCAGACTCTTGGCACCCACACAACTTGACCGGCAAGAGCAGAAGGGGGCCGGTCTCCTGGAGCGCAGCCTGCATGTATTATGAGCTTTAGGCCATGTGTTTTCCTGAGAAAAGAGAGGTTATGGTTTATCTGATAGTCTTGGGGGGAACTTGGGTAAAAGTGCTTCTATTATGGTGGCAAAATGACCTACAAAGAAAAGTAGTGAGAAGGTAGGATTGTTGAATGAGCTTCCAGGTACACAAGGGACATATAGCCAGAGATTCCTTTTCTGTCAAACTGCCCAAGCCTCACATTAGGTTAGTCACGAAACATTTTCCATAAATCAAGTTTCCCAATAAAGCAGGACTGTTGAGGATCCTGGAAGAACCACTCTCCCCGCATTCAGGTTAAACTAGCAGCATAGTCCTCCTGACCCACAGCAGTGATCGGTATGCTTCTCCGTGAATCTCCTCTCTCTGGCCTTGCTAGTTCTGACCTCCTAGGTTCACTCTTTAGAAGGAAAGCCATTGGGACTAGACAGAATTTTCCAAAGTGACTCTAGCATAGTATGCTTCCTTCACATCTTTCCTGGTCAAAATGAAGTGTAGAGGTAGTCTAGAATTGTCCTGAGTTTGGTTGGAACATCAGTGTGTTCTGAACCCTCACTGGGTTGCTTCTTCCTTCTGTGTGCAAGGAGGACAAACAGTATTTAAGCTTGAGCCCTCTGCTCCACAGTCTGGTCCCCACCTACCTGTCAGCTCTTCCGCACCCTCTCAGCAGCCTTGAGCCGCCTTGGAATACTCCGCGTTATCCAGATACACCATGGGCTTCCTCCCACACAAGAAATTAAGTCTAGTGTCTTAGGGGAAGGTAAATCTTTTCCCAGTATTTACAACCCGGCAGAGTCTGATGCCTGCATTCAGGGTATGCTGTCTCATCTTTGAAGAGTTCTTTTCTCTTCTAGGGGATGTTTTTCTTGATGCTCCCATCTCCTTACCTCCAGTATCCAATACTTCAAAAACCTCTTAGTTTTTCGTCCTAAATAGCATGTAATTTTGATGCCTTCTCCCTACCCTCTCTACTACCTCTGGTTCCAGCCCCTCCTCACCTCTCATCTAGACCGTTGCTGAAAGCTTTTAGCTTGTTTCTTTGCCTCTAGACTATTCTCTACCCCTTTACAGAGACATCAGGTGCAAATCTAGTCAGTTACTTCTCTGTCTAAAGTTCTTTATGGTAAACCCCAGCACTCACAGGGTAGAGCCTGGTGTCCTTAACTTGCCACACAAGGTCTCCTAAGATCTGGCCCTGCTTTACCTTTCCAGGCTGATATGCTGCTGTTTGAAGCACAAACCACCTGTCTAGTGTGGGTTTTTCCCCTTTCTCAATGACTGATTTCACTCATCCTTCGAGATCATGTCCAGACTTCATTTCCTGAAAGCCTTCCCTTTGTGCCCCTCTGCCCTCAGCCCAGTCGTGCCCTCTGCTCTAGGTCTCTAGGTCTCTTGTCTCTCCCCAGGCCCATGTGTGTGTCTGTCTCTGGTAACACTGATCACAATTACTGTGGCTGTTTATCCTCTTCTAATAAATAACAAACTCCTCAAGGACAAGGACTGTGCCTTTACCTTCTGTATCCCGGGCACTTTGTGGAAATGTTCAGGTTGGGGTGCTAATTCAGAAATACCCAGGGAACTATTGATTGGGACACGTTCAACCTTTGGAAGACGTTCTGGGGCGGCGGGGGGGGATATATATGGCAGGTGGCCTATTTCATGGAAGATACAAGTTGAAATTTCTATTTTTAGAAAAACTTACATTTATTTTTTAAAAGCCCAAAAACTGTTTTAAAAACAAGTTTGCCTGGATCTATCTCAGCCTCAGGCGCGTGCTGGCTGAAACACAGCAGTGTTGTGAAGTCTTTCACCTTCTGTTAGATGTCTGGAAAATTCTCTCAGTAGGCTAAGTGCAAGAAAAAATGTACAAGTAGAGATGGAGTATGATGCTGCAGCCTCCTTACCAGTGTGGTAGAAGGAAGAGCAGTGACCCCATAGAGGGTCGGAAAAGACACATTTTACCAGGAGGCAGCTTTCTTCTGCCTGGGAAGCCGTAGTGATTGTCAGCCTTCCAAGGAGGATGACTCTGTAGGGACGGGTGGAATTATGTCGTATTCCTAGAATAGGATAGCAAAAGTCCCTCTGTTGAGCAAAAGTCCCTGTGCTGAGATGAAGGGCTCTGTTGACATGGGACAGAATGTCCCAGCACAGGATAGCTATGTTGGATCGCTGGTTATGAAAGGGAGGGGTGCTTGGTTCTCACCTCCAGCACCAGGGAAAAGGATGCTATGGCAGCTGCCTATTCGGGTCTGTGGTTCCACACCACAAGCTTTCGTTGCTAGCAATCAGTCTAAGGATTTTTCTGGTGAGCTAACCAAAAGGTCCAAGGCTGGCTAGCCAGGAACAGAAGGCTGCTCCCGCAATGCAGGCTGCCCTGCTGAGGGGTCGCCAGCTGTTGCCACCTCGTTGGTGCCCGGGAGGCATCCAGCGTGATTCACTGGGCCTATTTGAGGTAGATGACCTGAGCCCATGTTTCACAATGCCCTCTGTGGGCAGTTTCCCTCACTGATCCCTCTCCTTGAAGCCTCAGCTGCAAAGTCAAAGCCACGGCTTCTGCTGGGATTTCCATGGGAAAGTGTCCCTTTTCCCTTTGCTGTCCTTTTAGTCTCCCACACCCTGTGGCTTTGACTGTGTTTTGTAAACAGGGAGCCAGCAGCTTGCAAGGTCAAGAACTTGCAAGAACTCCAAGGTCAGTGCCTGCAGAACCTGTCACCACCAGCAGCTTTGGGTCTGGAATAAACATGAGGCCCCAAGGCAGTCATCCTGTTCAGTAGAGACAGCATGCTTCACTCCAGGATGAGAGAGTCAGCAGCCTCCCCTGCGTTGCCTGAGTTGTCTTGTCAGCACCAAAAGTCACACATCCTGGCACTCTCCTGAGTCTTGAGGCAATGGGACAATTTGTTGTCCTGCTCCCATGCCCCCTGGGCAATGTACCTTCCTCTCTCCCTAATATCTGTGCCTGTCCTGAGCCACCGAGCCAAGCTTTACTTTGTAGATAGAGTAGCTTAATGGAACTGGAAGCGTTTTCTCTTTACACTGGCTTAGAGAAATTTCCAAGCCTAATTTGTGACCTTTCCCTAACAAACACACAGGAGGTGCAGTCCTAATATCATACACCTGATTTGGCACATGGAGAAGAGCCACTAACTAGTCTTCGAGCATTTGTTGCTGCTTATAGCGATATTTTCAGAAACACTTAGAAAGCGTGTAAGAGCTAAAGAAAAACACCTCGCCCTCAAATCACGCTCATATTCTGAATATGCTTGACAGTTCATTCTGTCACAGTGTAAGGATGAGTGTCAGTCCAGCTGCTATCCCCAAATTATCACTACTGGGTCTTCCCTGCACTAATTTTTCCCAGTTCGAAGGCAATCGCTTTCCACGCACAGGGAATTTGAAGTAGAGAACCAGCTGTTTAGGTTTCTTGGATTGGGCCAAATGAAACCAGCCCCAGGCAAGCTCTGTGCAAACAAGACTTGGTCTGAATGGCAGCTACTGTTTGTCTGGCTTCGATGAGGTGTGAAGAAATGTGAATGCCACAGACACACTATGGGTTCTAGAATGGGAGCCTACAATTCGCTTTGGCTATTTATCATTCTTTGCCCTTGGCTGTTTCGATTCTCAGGCTGAAAGGTACTCCTGAGCTAATTAACCTCTTCTTTTGGCCCAGGTACAGGAATCCAGACAGTATGTGGCAAAAGAATTCCGACATTTCTCCTATGTTAGGATTTGGACATGTGATCAGTGAATCTTGGAAAAATCACTTTGAAAATGGAGCCCAGGTCTGTTTGCTAAAGTCATTCCCTTTTTCATTTACCTCTGCAGACTTTCACTCTCCAACTCAGCCACATTCAAATAACAAATTCATCTTTACGTCTGAAAAAACATGGATGGCAGCCATAGTACATTGTTATCTGAATTGTCCAAATGGTCCAAGGAAAAATTGAGGCTTATTTGACTGATTTCTCTGACATCCCAGACAGATTGTGATTCATTGGAAAAATGTCCCCTGTGGCTTTTAGACCGTTTCAAGCAACATGCACGCTAAAGAGGCCTCTGGGTATGAAAACTGGTTTCTAAATGACACATAATAAGCCTTGTTGCTGAGCAGAAGTTTCATTTCGAAATCCGAAACCCCAACTAGCTCCAGGTCCAAGCAAAGCAAAGAACCTTAGTTGATTTCACCCAAATCTATCCCTGACCTTTGACCTTTGTTACAGACCGTAGTATTTAATTAAGCCTTTGCCCCACTCACAAAGTGAACTTTTGTTTCCTCATGAAACACTGTGGTTGTACAGAAAGACTTGGCCATGACATCAGGTTTATGTCCAGCTGAGGATAAGTGTGCTGGTTATGATACATTCAACATGATTTGTGGTTTCTGTTTCTTGAGACATACCTGTGACAGCACCTGGAAAGCTCACCGAGCCATTACGCAGAGCAATGGAGCCAAACCAAAATCCCTCTTAGTGTCTGAGAATCCACACTCCTGGTGACTTGAGGCCTGTCTATGCTAAATAGGTGTAAATCCAATAACCCATGCCAATATCCTGCTGGATGTAAACTACTCAGTCCGAACTATGGGCCATGGTCTTCTCCAACAGTGGCCCGTGGGGCTTTTGAGTCTTCTCTAGGGAAGTGATAGTGCCTGGGAAGTCATCTTAACTCCATGGGGGAAAGGCCAGAGAAGAGACACTCCATATAACTTGCCAACATCCTGGCCAGTGTGCACAAGAATGTTCTCCCCGAGTCTAGGCCTTTTCCTTTTAGGAAAGAAGAGAAATTATATGTCTTGGGGTAGTGTGTGGCACCCCTCCCCCGCAACACACACACTTGGGAGGCTGGGTAGAGAGGAAAGGAGAGAACTTCCCATGGACAAGTGTCCAGAATTATTCTTCCCAATGCAGAGCAATGATGAGGGAGATTGAACAGCTGGAAGTGGGGGAATAATTTGAGAAGTGGAGAGAAGCCGCTGCCCACTTCTAAGGCAAAGTAGAGTCATAATAGCTCGGGATTATTGAAAGCTCTGTGCAAGATTGGTTTTAGTGGTGCCATTTCACTACATCTTAATACTCTAAACTTAGCACCCACCATGTTTCTTTCCAGTCCACCTCTAAGCTACAACATTGTAATAGGCTTCATCCCTGACAGGTTACAGAGTATTGTGATTCCTGTTGTAGAAACAAGGAAACCAAGGTTGTGTGGATTTTCCTTGTTTTCTGGAGCACAGATCTCTGTTCTACACAGTACACTGTGCGGCTTTGTCAGCATCTGTCCTGCGTGGTGTACTGGGTGATTTTCTTTCCTTTTCCTTCTTTCTCAGAAACGTAGACCTAAAGCCATTCCTTACTGAGTACTGCTAGCAGATGAATATATTGAAAGGTGATGAGTGCAGAGCAGCTTGGCTGCCAGCCAGGGAGTATATGAAAAGGATGACATTCAAAATGCTGAGAGATTAGCAGTACAGTGTGGAATTTTCCGACCCCTGAAGTTTCAATCTGGGATACACACACACACACACACACACACACACACATGAATATTATTCAGCCATAAAAAATGAGGAGATCCTACCATTTGCAACAACAAGGGTAGGCCTTGAAGGCATTATGCTATAAGTGAAATAAGTCAGGCAGAAAAAGACGAATGCTATATGATCTCACTTGTGTGGGGAATCTAAAACTAACAAACAAACTCATAGAGAATGAGATCAGACTTGTGGTTATCAGAGGCGGAGCGGGGGAGGAGGGGGAATTGGAGGAAGTAGTGGAAAGGTGCACACTTTCAGTTACAGGTAAGCACTGGGGACAGCGTGTATGGTGTATACACCATGATGACTGTAGCTGCCATTGCTCTGTGACATACAGGGAAGTGGTTAAGAGTTCTCACAAGTAGAAAAATGTTTTATCTATCTATTTAAAAATTGTACTATCTGAGAAGATGGATGTTAGCTGAACCTATTAGGTGATCACAATACGTGTAAATCAAAGTATTATGCTGTACAGCTTAAATGTATATAGTGATGTAGGTCAATTATTTCTTAATGAAACTGGGGGGAAAAAAAAGAGAGAAAGATTTGCCTCCCACAGCCCTTTGTTTAGAGGGTATTAATCTGGCTGTGGTTCTACTCACCAACCGTGTCAATGCCGGGAGCACATGAGAGTGCAGTCTAGACGAAGCTGAGTCACATGCTCTGGGTGGGTGTAGACAAGTCCCGCAGCTGTTGCAGCTCAAGTAACAAACAGAGCGCTGTTGGAGGGCCCGCAGGCAGCCTTGGCCTTGGGCTCTGTCACTTGAGCCTTCTTGTCTCTCCTCCCTTTGATAGGAGCCCAGGAATGAGGCGCAGCAGCCAAGAGGAAACCACAGCCTCCAGATTCCTTTTTTACAAACCATTGTCCACTTTATTTAAAACACAAGCAGGACATGCTTAAGGCATCCAGCACTGGACTGACATTAATACACATAGCTATGTGCCAACAGCCCACCGATTTTCTAAAAAAACATGAATTAGAAAATTTTCCATGACTCCTTTCTGGTTAATCAAAATTATCATAAGTATTTTATTTTTTTTTTTAGAGATTTTATTTATTTATTTGACAAACAGATCACAAGTAGGCAGAGAGGCAGACAGAGAGAGGAAGGGAAGCAGGCTTCCTGCTGAGCAGAGAGCCTGATGCGGGGCTCGATCCCAGGACCCTGGGATCATGACCCGAGCCAAAGGCAGAGGCTTTAACCCACTGAGCCACCCAGGCGCCCCTATCATAAGTATTTTAAAGAAGACAGCCAAACGCTTATCTGGTCTGTCCAAAATAGGTGTGAGATATATATGGTGGGGGGAGAATTAAAGCAGAGCCCAATTAATGTCCCCACCCTCACCTCAGACTGCCTGAATCTCAAAAAGCATGAGATCAAGAAGTTGGAAACGAGAAGAACTGAGGGGTTCATCTTGCTTTGAAAGAGCACATGCAACGTGTTAAGATGAAGACTATGCAAAAAAGTGTGTTAATTTGATATAAAATCCTGGCAGTTTTTCTTAGTAAGATACCATGACAACGATGGGTCTCATTCTTTTGTACCTCAGATCCAGTAACCCCCAATCTCTGTAAAGCAACCGTTGTCTTCTAGGCATTTTACTAACCTACACCCTAAAAGTCTTCCCTCTTTTATACATTTTTAAGCTGACATCTTCATTTTTTTCCTTCATTAAGTTTAAATAGCTACAAAAGGAAGGATTTCCAGCATAATGCAAATGTTCATATTTTAAAATAAAAAGTTTGCATCACTCTTTCAAACATATCTAATGGAAGGTAAACACTATAGTGATTTCATGTCTAATATCATCCATTTAAAAATACATTAACATTCTCTTCTTCAGCCATTGGAAATGCATTATCTTTAAATTGCATTTCCATTCCCTCTTCCACACAGGATTTTATTCCAAGAATATATATTTTTATTATTGAAAATCTTTCATTGATTGTCCTTCATACTCCTTTGCCACAGAAAATTTATAAAAATAGAAATTAAAAATATTTTTTCCAGATTTAGTTATTTTAATATCAGCCCACATTTGAGCAAAACAAATACATTTCAATAAATTGTGATGAAAATATTTATTAAATATAAAAAAGTTTTGTTGTAAATATATCTTTAATGAGACAGTTACAGGTAGCATGATACCTTGATGAAGGGATATCTTGCTGATACCGATATTCTAACGATCCTGTTTTTGGTTCCCTGCTATAGTAGATGGACCCTAAGATGGTCTCCACTTATACCCACCTCTTGGTGTCCACATGCTGTGTCATCCCCTCCCTGAATGTGGGAAGAAGCTGTGACTTGCTTCTAGCCCACAAGACATGGCAAGGGTGAATAGGATATCACTTTTGTAATTGTTATCTTCCTAGCAGACGCTCTTGACTCTCTCTGTTGTTGGCTTTGGTGAAGTAAGCCACCTTGTGAAGAAGCCCGTGTGGCCAGGAACCCGGAGCATCCTGAAGCTGCCAGCCAGCTGGAGGCCGAGGCCCTCATTCTGACAACCTATAAGGAACCAAATCCTGACCAGAGCCACATGAGCTTGGAAGCAGATCCTTCCCCAGTTGAGCCTCTAATGAGACCCTAACTCCAAGAGATCCTTTGAATGACGTCTTGTGAGAGACCCTAAAGCAGAGAACCCAGCCAAGCCACACCCAGACTCCTGAGCCACAGACGCCAGGAAATCATAAATGTGTATTGTGTTAAGCCACTAAATTCAGAGTAATTGTTCATGTGGCAGTAAGTGACAGATGCACCCCAGACTAGCACAGTAATTACAGTTGAGCTAAGAGAAAGGGCATCACTTTCTCTTATCAAGTGGGAGATGGGTGTTTGTGACAGGGTGGTAGACGATAGTGCTGGCTTGATGTTTCCACCAAGAGACAGTTCTGTTGCAAATATGTTGGAAAGGAGTAGTTGAGAATCTGGAAATTGATTCCCTCAAATCTGTAGTGTCCACATATGCTTTGGAAAATCTCTGAATCCCCAGAGATTGGTGGTTGGCTTAGTTTAAAGTAGATTATACAGCTTGAGCCATTTTGCAATATTATGATTATAAGAAACTATATGTCATTTAGATACCAAATATCTACTTCTCATATATATTTGGGCCTGGGTCTTTGTCCATGGTTCCTGTCTCACAGGAATTGGAACTTCCTAAGTGATGAGAGTTTAAAGGTGTCTATTGTGTTATGCTATGAGATGATTTTGGAAAGCTCCTAAGGACGGGACTGGTTGCAGGTGGAGCCAACCATGTGATTAGACGGTTGGAACTTTCAGTCCCAGCCTGTGCCCTCCTTAGAGGAGTGAGGGGCAGGAGAATGGTCAGTGATTTAACCAATTATGCCTATGTAATAAAGCTTCCTTAAAAACACAGAAGGAGAGGGTCTGGGACCTTCTGGGTTAGTGAACATTGGAGATGCAGAGAGATTGGGGTGCTCAGAGACGGCATGGAAGGTCTGCATCCCTTCCCTCATACTTGACCTGTGTGTCTCCTCCATCTGGCTATTCTTGAGTTCTATCCTTTTGTAAGAAACTGGTCACCTGGTAAGTAAAATGTTTCTCTGAGTTCTGTGAGCTGCTCTAGCAAATTCAGTGAACCTAAGCAGAAGGTTATTGGCCCCTCTGATCTATAGCTGCTCCGTCAGAAGCCCGGGTGGTAGTCCGAGCTTGCCACTGGGGTCTGAGGCTGGCTGGGCAGTCTGGTAGAATGGAACCCTTACTCTGTGATAGCTGGTGCTGTTATACCTCTGGGTAGACAGCGTCAGAATCAATTGTAGAACATCCAGCTGGTGTCGAAAATTGCTCTGTGGAGGAATTCCCCATGGTGGAAACCCCACCCCCACACTGGAACTGGGTCCCAGAACCCCAAAGACATGTGGAAAGTATGATGTATAATGGTAGCCACCACGCAGAAGTAATACAACGACGCCACTCTTTGATATTAAAGTTCCTTCCTCATCTCCCTCAGCCTCTCCTTTCTCTGGGCTTCTGGGAAGGACTCACAGAAATCTCTAGGCACAGAGCCTGGTGGGTCTGCTACCTCAGGCCGCTCTCCTGCTGTCCCTGCCAGCTGCTGCTAGGATAGGAAATGAGCAGCTGCTGGGGCAGCAGCCTGGGCATGAACATGATTACTGGGCATGTTTGATAAGAGGGAAGACACTTGCTTTGAATTGAAAACTTTTCTTTTGAATGCTTGGGGACTTCTGGCATTATTGTGCTAAAGTTATATCCAGTGAATATATTTCTCTTCATCTTCCCTACAGCATGCCCCCTTGATCTGTAGGGAGCTAAGATCCTTCCCCCTCTTACCTTGTGTGCGGGACCCTCTTGTGCCATCAGGCTCAGGGAAGGAAGATGCTGCTCAGACAGTCAGTGCTGGGGTCGCTGGGCCCCCCAGGCAGGTGAGGCCAGGCAGGGCTCTGATTCCCACAGAGCTGCAGGGGAATGACCCACAGGCAGCCCAGCGGGGGCCCAAACCCTGGTCCCAGGGGGACGCTTCTTGTCTTCATCCTTGCAAAATGGGGCATCCTTTCTCACTTCTTTTGAAACAGTTGTCAAGCCAGCTGGCAGTGTCTTCTCTCCTTGTTCTTCTGTTTCAGCAATGTACTTTATAGGAGATGAACATGTCTAAGGAAGGAAGAGATTCGAAAGGGGAAAAAGTCAGCAGAAGATTAAGCAGTCTTTGTACAATGCACACAATCTGGATAGCTTCAGAGTCCTTGAGGGAAGCACCCAAGAGACACTTCTCAGAAGTGACACACTCAGAAAAGGGATTGAGAGACTTGTTCCAACAACACTGTCTCCCTCAATGTTGTTGGTGTCAAGTGAGCTGTTCATTTGGACACAGCATTAGCTTGGGAAGCACACCAAAATGAGGGAGGAGAAGCAGCATGAGGGTACAGAAAGGATGATGGCCGGGCTCCTGGGTGGCACAGTGGGTTAAGCCTCTGCCTTCAGCTCAGGTCATGCTCTCAGGGGTCCTGGGATCGAGGCCTGCATTGGGCTCTCCACTTGGTGGGGAGCCTGCTTCTCCCTCTCTCTCTCTCTGCCTACTTGTGATCTCTCTCTGTCAAATAAATAAATAAAATCTTAAAAAAAAAAAAAGAAAGGATGATGGTTGTCATCTTGGACTCAATAAAGACATTCCCGAATATTTACTGAGCACCTACTATGTGCAAGGTCTTCAGTCAGGCACCGTGGGAGGAAAAAGGAGATAAAGAAGGCCATCTCTGTGCATGATAATATGCATGCTGCCCCATCAGAGAGGATGCATTCATTTTGGGGTGCAGTTACACATTTTGCTCAGCAAGTATTAAGTTCCCAGTGTTGCTCTGATGCCAGAGCCCCTCTGCGCATCAGACTACGCAGGCACTGCCAGGTCTCATGTCTGCTGCTCTCCCAGCCCTCTTCCTGCCATCACAGGGCTGCCCCCAGCCTCTGCCTGCCTGTGCCTCTCAGCAGTGGGATGCCCTGTCCTCCTGTCTCATTTCCACCTTGTCATGTTGGAAGGCGCCCCGCATTTAAGATTCAGATTAGAATTCCACGAGCATCACTTGGCAACATGACCGCAGACAGATTTCTTAGTTCTCTCAGTTTCCCATTTTGTCGAATGAGGGCCTTCCCCTTCAGCTTGTTGGGAGGATTACAAGGAGGACTCACCAGCAGGGCATCCCTACAGACAGAGATTTCCTTCCCTCTTCTCTGTGCTGCAGGTCCCCTGAGCAGAACAGGGTGCTTTTCCCCCACTTCCCACCCAAGGTTTTGAGACAGGAGTAGAATTCCTTAATCGCATGAGGATTTAATGAGCAAAAGGGCAGTCGTTATTTTTAAATTTTGGATCTCAATTTCATTTTCGCCCTGGCAGGGTGATTTATGCCATATCATATTTCCTCCTGCAGCCAGAACCGCTTTTATTATGTCATCAATTATACATGGATGAACGTCTGTGTTCATGGGCTCCCCCAGCGATCTGCAAGGGAAGAAATGGCATTCTCAAGCTGTGGCATATGGGGACTGGGACACATGCCTCTTGCTTGGCCCGACCAGAGAATGTTATAGATTTCCTGGCCCATGCTCAAAACTGCCCTCAAAGCCAGCTGCACAGAGAGAGCCACATTTGCCCTGAGAGAAAGGGATCCAGCCTTTCAGTTTGGGTGCTGCGGGAAAACAGTGCGATCCTTGGAGGATCACTCTGGTGGCGGGGCGGGGGGCGGGGGGGTTGTGTGCAATTTCATGAAGAGGCTACAGGAGGCCGCCTAGCCACCCAGACCTGGGGGAGGGGGTATGGGCCCAGGAGGGAGGCAGATCCCCCCGTGGCCTCAATAACTCACACCCTAGTGAAGAGTAAGTTGTGCACAGAGTGAGGCTGGCACTTTCTGGAAATCATCGGTAAAACAGGACACTTGGTTCCAGGGAAGAATGTTTCTGTCACTCCCTGGAACTCCTCACGGAAATGCCGTGGCTCAGACAGAGTCCACAAATGCTCACGTCCTGAAGTCAGGGCTTCAGTTTTCCCCATCAGCGATGTTGCCAGTGAGGGGGGATGGGAGGGGCACCTCTGCAACAGCAGGGGACCGCTCTTGCAAGAGATCAAAGACCTTTGAATGCGTTCCTTTCTTTTGCAATGAGTGGAGACCCTCTCCTTCTGGAGGTATTTGAGGGACTGTTCTGGAACATATTCTTGCCTTTGGGGGTGTTAAACTATTCTAGGATGTGTCTAGTCTAACATATGTCGGAGAAACCGAGCCCAGTGGGGTGCTGACTGACTTGGAGTGGCTGCCAGTCCCGGGCAGGCATCCCGGGATCGGAATTCCTCGGGGTGGATCTAACCAGATTGCTTCTTCCTCTCCCGCTCTGCGCTAATTAGTTGAGAAAACAAGGCAGACGCAAAAAGTTGAATTACAGTATGGACCCAACAATGCCGGAAATGCCACAAGGCAGTGGGCCACAGATTCCAGATACTGGACAGGCAGGGGGTGCCTGGGCATTTGAGGGGTAGGGAGGGTGCTGTGGGGTTAGTGGTCAGTGGAGCTCGGGGAGTCCAAAGGCAGGTCAGGGCCAGCCAGGTCGGGGCCTCTGGCTAATCCCAGAGAGTTAGGTCTGTGGAAAGCCAGACGGACTTCTAAGGAAACATTTGAACAAAACAGGAATCAGGAAAATGGTTCAAACCAAAACCCCAAGGATTTCAGCCCAAGACAGAGGAGGGGCCCAGATTACTGGAAATGTGACTTCCTCCTGCAGAACTGAGTAGTATATTCCTGAGGCAAGGCCGTGGACTCCATCATGGCTGGGAGGCGAAGCCAGGCTCACCTGGCTCAGGCTCGGAGTGGAAACCAAGGGACAAAGCTGCAGCCTGGGGTGGGTGTGAGGGCTGCCCCCAGGCTCCAGTCATAGGCCCATGGTTTATGAGAGACTCTGTGCTTCCAGGCTCCTGCTGGTGCCTCCTCACCAACTCCAGCAGCCTTCTTGGCTCCCTGCACGTGGGTCAGCTCTGGTGCTTCTGGTGCCCATGAACCTGAGCAAATGAGAGCACATGAGATGCTGGTAACACCTGCAGAGGGCTGGTGGAGGTGACCAAAGCGATGTACCAGGACTTGGTGGAATATGCTTTCCCCAGGGAAATGCCACAAAAGGGGTCTTTTGAGCCTGGGTATAAAATAATCACTGGGGTAGATCTAGAGAGTAAAATGCTCTCTTCCTCTTCTTCAAGTAGAATCCATTTTTCTGTTTGCTTATAAACCTATTATCATGTACACACACATATTTCTTCTCAGCTGTGTTGGCCTTGTGAATATTGTAGTACATTTTATTGGCCTTTGTAAGCATGGCGATAAATGAGACATTTAAAATATACGTATCTCTGAAAATAATTACTTGAGTTTTGGCTAACAGAGAGATATCCCCAAGAGGAACATCAATTTCTTTTGTTGGAGAAAAGGCCAACATTTTTATGAAAACAGTGCTTTTTCCACATAGTGGTAGGTATAGGAGTACACACGAGAAGTGAGGCAGTATTTTTCCCATGCAGGGGAGTTGAAAAACTAGACAAATATTTTGAACAGCTCGTATGTCAAAGAGACATGTGCAGGCTCCTCTTATTAAAATAATAGTGGTATCATGGTGCACCGATGTGGTGCTTTTATCTTCAAAGTAATGTGTGAGTGTTCATGAATTGACTTGGGACAAAAGATCAGAAATTGGCAGGAAGTCCTAGTTCTGTGATTTGGAGAAGAATGGATGGGACAGAGATCAAAGAAGTGTCCCTCTACCCCGCCATGCTCTGTTATTGTGTCCTTTGGAGCCTAAAAGGAAGCCTGTGATTTGGCCCTGGGAGGGGGAGCAGGTTTCTTCTGGACCTTGGAAGCTGACAATTTAGTGGCAGGGAGAATGGTTGTATCCATTTTCATCAAATCCCATTCCCCTGGCCCTGTGTGGTCACCGTCCTACAACTAGGGGTAGCCAGGAGATACATTCCACATCAGGGTCCCAAGGACCACCTCACACCTGAATGAGAAAAGAAGTTTTAGATCCTAGGATGGCCTGTAGATCCTTTCAGTCTTTTGAGGCCAGGATGACCCCAAAGTCTGATCTGATGTCATAACAGCAATAATGTTACTGAGCATGGGTAATGTACTAGGCCTGTGTCACTCTTTCTCTGGATTTTACCATATAATCTACATAACTGCTCTTTGACATGGGCACTCTGATTTCCCCCATGTTGTAGATGGAGATGATGGGTGTGTTTCTGGAACTTTCACCAGATCAACAGCTGTATATAGGCAGTGGAGTTGAGATTCACACTCAGGAAGTCAACCTCTGGATCTCATGCCTTCAACCTTCTGTTGTCTCCACATGGCACAGAAAGGAAGAAAAGTAGTTTTTAAACATCATTATTCTGTAAACAACACGCTTCTGTGAGAACCTCAACTGTAGGCTTGTATTCAATTGTTATGCCATTCAGTGGATTTTTAAAAATGTTGTCAAGAAGGGCAAAAAGCCCAAGTGGCTTTTTGGCACACTGCTATCCAGGATCACTGGGAACTGAGCATCAGCCTTTTGATCTTAACCAGCTAGGTTAGGAAACAATAAGAAGGAAACTTTTAACTGGACTAGGGTAATGTGTCTTTGCAGACACTGTCTATTCTGACCCAGATGTCCACTTCCCTGTCCTGAGCAGGACATTTGTTCTTTTGCTGTCTGGGGTGGTCCTGCCTGTGCTCTTGGCCTGAGATTTGTAGCTGTCCTCTTCCTTCTACACATATCTGTCACCCATTCCCCACCTCTCTCTGAGCTGAATGACACTCTCAGGTTCTCGGTTGCCCTGTGTCCTTGTGATTCCTTCCTTTCCATTAATCTCAATAATGATGGCGCCTTGGGTGAGGGGCCAAGTCCGTGGGATATCTCGTGCCTTGATTTGTTTCTATGTGCCTTAATGAAGTATCTGTGGCACACCCACAGTGGGCCAGGCTCTTTGCTGGGTGCTGGGGACATAGCTAGAAGAAGATAGTCACTGTCATTGCCCTCATGGAGCTCATGGTCTAACAGGAGCCAGGCATCTGACAGATGAACGAGCAGTCATTCATCAATGGAAATGAGCACTATGAAGGAAAATTCTGGGGAGCCGAGTAAGCAGACTAAGGGGGTCCCGGCCTCATCTGGGAATCAGGAAAAGTTCCCTTGAGAAAGTGATATTTGAAATGGTTGTGGGGGAGTCACCAAGAAAAAACAGGGATGGGGGTTGGAGAGGAGTCCAGAGAGAAGAAACTGCTGTGGGAAGGCCTGAGGCAGCAGGAGCTAGTGAGTCAAGGGGCTTTAAAAGGGCGAGTTGGCCAGAACCTGGAGAGCAAGGAGGCAGCAGGAGACAGGGCAAAGAGCTGGGCCGGGCCCTGCTGTGTTCTGTGGGTCACAGGGGCAGACCTGGGTTTTCATCCTAAGAGATGCTACAGGTCATCAAAGAGGATAGGATCTGATTTACATTTTTAAAAGACCACTCCGGCTTCTGTGTAGAAATGGACTGCACAGGGATCTGATTTACATTTTTAAAAGACCACTCCGGCTTCTGTGTAGAAATGGACTGCACAGGGCAGGACTGGAGGTTGGGATGCCCACTTGGGACTCCCGTTGTAACAGTCCAGGTGAGAGGATGGACTGGGATTAGGGTTGTCAGATGAGATGGAGGGGACCGGCTGGCTGTGTGTTTCTGCGGGCCCAAGAGCGAGTCATTGCATATGTGCTCAGTAGTAAGTGTCCTACAAATATCAACCCTCATCGTTCTTGTTATGGTCCACGTATTTTGTTTGGAAGTATGGAGATAAATTAACATAGCATCATTAAGTAAAGGGAAACAGCATTCCAGATCAAGAGCTGGCAAACCACAGCTCTCCTGTGGGTCAAAGCTGGCCCGCTGCCTACTTTTGTCAATAAAGCTTTATTGGAACACAGCCACACCTCCCTTCTTTCCATATTGTTTATGGCTGCTTTCACCCAGTGAGCAGAGTAGTTGTAACTGAGACCGCAGGGTTTGCAAAGCTTAAAATACTTATTACTTTACAGAAAACCTTGCTAATTCCTATTCTAGATCATTATGCTTTCTGTTGATGAAAGCTTAATTTCCTGATGTTTTCTCTGTGGCTTTGCCCATCCTGAGAGCTTCAGGATTCCTCTCTCATTTCTGCCTTCAAAGTAAAGGCAATTGCCAATCTTCCTAGACAAGAGAAGTGCTAGAAATAGATGGGTACAGCCAGTATTGTATTATTGTGCTGTAAGACTAGTAAAAATAGAACATGAGGACCACTAGTCCTGGCATTTTATCTTAGATTGATACTCTGGATGAATATACTTAGGATACTTTGACCAGCCCCTACAAAGTCTCAGCGACTAGTAGGCACTGGCACTTGATTGAGGGTCCTGCCCATGGCTTTCAGAAGCTCCCAGCTGCCTGACAGGTGGGAAGCAGAGGCATACCCTTGTCTGTGTCTGTTGAGGTGTCTTGACATCTTTGCTCTATTAACAGCAGGCCTAATAGGTCAGGCTTGAAAGCATTTCTCAAAATAAAATAGTGGGACTGACAGATACTAGGAATTTTTAAATGCTTATATCCAATAAGGCTTAAACAAGAAAAAAAAAAAAAAAGGCATCCAGTGCCAGAGTTATTTTAGTTGATTTCCCGAGAAATAACAGGCATCAGCTCCTATAGGCAATGAGATAGACTCCTCAGCTTTATGTGACCACACAGAGGTCATTGTGGAGAGCAAAGGTTTGGTGTGGATGGTCTGGGCTTCACCACTCACCAGCTATGTGCATTTAGGCCATTATCAGATTCCACCAAAATCTTAATTTCCTCATTTGTGAGACAAAATAACACTAATTTCATAGGGGTGTTCCAACAAATATTTATTGAGTATCTACTAGGTAGTACGGACTATCCTTGTTTTGAAGAATAGAATGGGAATAAGCAGATGGGGTCCACTCTTACAGTACTTATAGAACAAGAGAAGGCATGAGATGTGTCCAGCAGATATAAAGTTCTCTATAAATTTAGCTGGTATTGTCCTCCCAAAATTACCCATTTCACCAAGCTTTCAGGCTTGTGGCCATCATCTGAGAATTACACACAAATCCAAAGTTGGACCATGGTCAAGAGAGTGAGGCATTCATCTCAAGTGCAGAACTTCAGGGGACACCAAAAATCTCTAATACGACATCCATAAAAATAAAAAATAAGGCAGAAGAATCCATGATGAACAAAATGTCACAACTTTAAATAAAAATAGAATCGTCGTTACCCAATTTCCCTTTTGCCTCAGGGTCCAAGATAGCTTCACATAGGCCCAAACTCATAGCCACAAATCCAAGTTCATTCACTCTGCTCTTGGGCACGTCCCACATGGTCCCATGGCGCAGACACATTTCCTTTCTTCTCCCTGAAGTGTAACTGTTAGCGAAAATCCCAATTGCTAAACATACTTTTAGAAACTCCCTTTATCCTCTCCTCCAGTTGCTTCAGAGTTGGAGTTTTCGCTGTTCTGTTTTGTTGATATAAAAACAGAGAGCTTCCCATTGTTATTAACAGAGCCTGAGAAAGTAAAAACACATAAATAATTAAAATAGCACCCTGTCAATTTAGACAGGCAGCCTCGGAGGCTTGTGGGCCTGGGAGGATAGAGTCAGACTTGGCCAACCGAGCCCAAAATTCAGACCCGAAGCAGTAGATCCTCCTCCTCCCAAATCCCAAGGCCTCAGTGGACCTCTTCCTTGCATCTAACACATACACACACAGGAACACACAGAGAGTCAAATATTTGTGTTTGCCAGAAAACTGAAACTCACACTTTTAGGTTGTTAAAACAAGAAGAGTTAAAATGCTTTGTGTCTTTGAGAATATATATTCATATGGAAGTTTGAACAAATAAAGTAGTGCCTGTGTGTGTGTGTGTGTGTGTGTGTGTGTGTGTGTTAAGAGAGAGAGATGGAGAAAACCCTCCCAGGAACGCAGCAGATCCTGGGAAGTCATCTGGCCCCACGTTAATGGACTGCAGATGTGGCCGTTCAGAGCCAGAGAGCCTCCTGGCCACTCCCAATGCCCGGATGACGGTGAGCAGCCTTCATATTGTTGTCGGCCGCACTGACAGCGGCCGACGCTGCCCAACTTCATAGCTAACGCAGCCCGCGGGCCCCGTTCACGAGAAGGGGATCGATGGGTGGCAGGGTGTTCTGCTGCAGATTCTGTTTCTAGGAGCAGAGGCTTCTGTGTTCAAGTCATCAAGTTGAGCTCTGTGATAATAAAGAACATTCAAGCAGTGAGGGTGCAGTGCAGGCTCCTTGGTTTTCCCATTTGTAAAGCACATCCTAGACATCAGTAGGTGGGCTGGGTGCATTATTTCGCTGTTAACCGAGAGCCACCTGTGGCTCACTGCGCCGGATGCTTGGGAAGCTTGGGGGAAGAGCGGTGAGCAATGGGAGTCCCGCCTTCAAGGCGAATGGACTGGTCGCCTGTGAGTGACGCCACTTCTTGGGGGAATGGGCTGTGGAATCCGTTTGTGAATGGCACCACACATTTTCCGTACACCACCGCCAGCTGGTGCACAGGACTAGGAGTTGAAGGCTCATGGCCTGGTTCTGCCACCCACCAACTCGGGGACCATAGGCCAGGGCTTCTCAAAGTGTGGCCCCTGATGGGCAGCAGCGGCATCACTGTTGCCAGGTAGCTTGTGAGAAATGCACATTCTGTGCTGACCGCAGACTTAATGAATCAGAAGTTTTAGAGTAGGGCCTGGCATGCTGTTTTAACAAGCCTTCCAGGTGATTCTGAAACGTACTTAAGTATAAGAGCCACAGTGTTTGGCAATCCCTTTATCTCTTTGGCCTTATTTTCCTCACCACCCCCCACATAGTAAAACTGGTGTGTCATGGTCCATCCACCCAATTAAGTTGTGGGGATCGAATAAGCTGATCCAGGCACTTACAGACGGCAAAGAACATTAACAAATTATTTTTTTTAAGATTTTATTTATTTGATGGAGACAGAGATAGTGAGAGAGGGAACACAAGCAGGGGGAGTGGGAGAGGGAGAAGCAGGCTTCCCGCCAAGCAAGGAGCCCGATGCAGGGCTCTATCCCAGGACGCTGGGATCATGACCTGAGCTGAAGGCAGATGCTTAATGACTGAGCCACCCAGGCACCCAGAACATTAACAAATTATTAATAAATAACAACTAATTATCATCAGGGCAAAGCATAAAACATCTCTGAAGAAGATAAGCCACTTTGGGCAATGATTAGGGCTTTCTATTTCAGGAGTGGTCTTCATCGTGAAGAATGTCGAGAAGTGCCCCCCATATAAGACCATATTTTAAATACTCACACAAGGTAAAACCTGTCACTCATTCTCACAGGGTTGGTTCAGTCATTCAGTGTCTGCAGTGTTTGAAGTGGAAAGGACTCCAGATTTTCAGATGCATAGGCCCTGCAGGTGTGGGCATCAGGCCACATACTGCAGCCCAGACAAGTTGGAGTTCTTTCCTTCGGAGTTCTTAAGAAAGGAGTGGTAGCAAACCCAAGAGAGAGACATTCAGGGGGCGGTTAGGAAAGCTTCCCTATTACATGAGAGGCAAATTAAATGTATAATGATGAACAGAGAAAGAAATTTCTTTTTTTTTTTAGGACATTAGGGAAAATATTACATAGGTAGTTCATGAAAAACATCTCTACTGTTAAGTGTTCAATCTAAAGACAGTACATTTCAAAAAAATAAAAAGAAATTTTCAGATAGGTATTCCCAAACTGAACAAATAAGAACGTTTCTTTGCATTATCAGCTTCTCACATGATGGTATTTTTACTCTCTTTATTGGTGCAAAATATGCATAACATAAAATGTACCATATTAACCATGTTTAAGTGGCATTAAGTACTTTCACATAGTTTTGCTCCCATGACTACTGTCCATCTCCAGAACTTTCTCATCCTCCCCAGCTGAAATTCCATCCCCATTAGACGCTAACTCCCCATTTTCCTTTCCCCAGCCTCTGACACCACCATTGCACTTTTCGTCACTATGAGTTTGACCATTCTAGGTGCCTCGAATAAGAGCAATCATACAGTGTTTGTTGTTTTGTGACTGACTTATTTTACTTCCCATGATGTCTTCAAGGTTCTTCCATGTTGTAACATGCTAGAATTTCCTTCCTTTTAAAGGCTGCATAACATTCCATTGTTTGTGTAGACCATATTTTGTATATCATTCATCCATCGATGGAGAGTATTTTTACTTTCTGCTATTTACAAATTACCTCAACAGGTAGAGAATAAACAAGGTATCCATACTTAGCGCTGTGCTCAGTCCCCTTATGTGCTCGGCAGATAAGCATTAACATTAGAATCTCTTGAGTAAGAAATGTATGTTCACACGTGGACGTGTGGCCCCATGGGCTAACTGCTCAGCCGCTAGCCCCGGGGGTCCCTATCCCAGGCAGTGAGTCAGTCGGGGAGCTCCTCGGATGTCATGCATGCCCAGCTTGAGAAAGGAACGGAAAATGTGACTTAAATGTTTGTCTAGAGAAAAACAAACATGATCTGGGTCATATGACTGGTTATGTTAACTTTTATGTTAAGAATCTCCGACAACAACATTTTAAAATACCAGAAGTAATGACATCGTGGTGTAGACTTATCCAGCTAACGTTTACACGAATACGCCGAGGCCAGGTCCACTAAAAGTGATTCCAAGGCTCTCAGTGTCCCTGTGGATGACCCTGTTCTCAAACTAGTGGTTTATCAAAGCAACAGCTCATGTTCTTATACGTGGTGAATAAAGGCTTTGAGGATGTCGGTGTGCAAAATTTTCCATTTGGGAAGGAAACAGTTTGTTTTTGCTTTCTCCTTTGTTCCAAATTCTGCCTCATGAAGGCCCTAATGAGGAGTGCAATTTTTGTTGGACTAAAAGGGAAGTAGCAAGGAACAGAGGCCACTGAGGGGCTGGCTGCGAGTGCGCCCTAGCTAGGATGTACGTGTGGACTAATGACAGTCAACAGCACTGTCTATGGATGTGTGACATGAGTCTCTGTGACACCTCCCTGTGGCCCCCCCCTTGATAGGAAATGAGGAGGAAGAGAAGCCGGCTGTCCCCACACTGTGCCCAGCCTCCCCCTCCCACCAAGACCAGCTTCTCTACCCTTTGGCTCTGGTTGCAGAGTGAATAGGATGCAGGTGTTGTTAGTCAGGGTCTGCTTACTAAGCAGAATGAAAGGGGAGAAGAAAAGTTCAACTCCACATGTGCAAGAGAAGCGAACGGCTCCAGAGGGGAGAAAGGAAGTCCCGGCCAACGTTTGTGTAGGCAGAGCTGTGTGCTAGTGTGAGCTAGTGAGGGAGCAAGAGGGCGATGAACATCATAACCACATCAAATCAGTAACCCAAGGGAACAGAGTGTGCAGAACCCTCTCCATTCCTGACAGGATTCCCAAAAGAGCGTGTAGAAGGCTGTTTCCTCACTTCTCCCCCAGAGATCACTTACTCTTCAAAATGCTTCTAGCTCCTTTCACTCTAGCTCCTCTGTGAAATCTCCCTGGGCCTGTCTGAACATCAAATCACGGTATCGTCCCTATTCCAAACCCATTTACTTACATGGACCTCTACTCCACTGCTCTAGAATCTTGCCCACTGCATTGAAATTCTCTCTCTCTGTGTCTCACTTTCAGAAGACAGTGTCTCTGGCCTGGGGACTAGCAGTGTGAATGGCATACAGTCTATAGTCAGTAGGTATCTGTTGAATGACTGGACAGTAAATCATCATGTATATTCACAAAGACCACGTGGAATTTCAGAAGTGGGGCATGGAAAGGGATAGGTTGGGAACCCATCAGCATCTGTCACTCGTTCACAAGGATTAATTCAGCAAATTAGCTTATGATCACCTGGCACCAAACTGAGGCCCCCAAAAAATGGGGCGAAGCAGAAGGGAAGGACTTTAGATCTGACCTGAGTTACCCAGGTCCAGAGGTGGATCTTAGCAGGAACCCTAGATAGCCAGGGCTAAGTGCCCACAATGACTCCTCCTACAGCCCAGATAACCCAGCTTCATTTTATCAGCCACCTTCCCAACAGAACTTTTCTTTGGAGCAATGCTCTTCAGCAGGAATATGATGCAAGTCACAAAAGCAGACCTCCTGTGTGATTTTAAATCTGCTCTTATCTCCATTCAAAAAGTAACAAGAAACAGGTAAACTTAAATTAAACATATTTTATTTGACCCTGCATTTCCAAAATAGTATTTTAACATGTGATCATCATAACGGAGATCTGTTAAATTCTTTTTTATTTTCCATCTAAAGTCTTTGAAACCCGGTATGTATTTGTACACAGAGCCCATTTCAGTGGGGACCAGCCACGTTGCAAGAACCACGTGTGGCCGGGTGCCACCGAACTCTACAGAGGAGCTTCAGAGCGGAATCTGTAGCAACACTGATTAGCCCTCAGGTCCTGGTTGGTCAAAAGAAGTGAGCCACAGGACCGAAGAAATCATCCATCCTGGAATAATCACTGGTTCTTCCGAAGAACTTTTGGCTATGACAAGAGGTTCAGTCATGCCTGATGATAGATGAAGACAGCAAGCACCAGAAGGAAGGAATTCTGGGCTTCCCTGAGCTCAGTCTAACAGATACTTATCCCACATCTGGACCGGGAGAGGGTCCCCCCCCTTTTTTGTTGTTGTTGTTGTTGTTGTTGTTTTAATTCCTTACACACACTGTGTTCTGTACCCTGCTGACATGAAAGCACAAGGAAATGACAGACACTGAACTATCAGGGAACTTTACAATGATTTGATGATTTAAAAATACGGAAACTATCTGCCCCCTCCCCACTTTCTCATAGAATCTCCCATCATTATGGAAGTAGAGAATTTCAAATTACAGAAAACAAGGACTAACATGCAAAAGAAAAATGATTTTCAATTTTAAAAAGTCAGCGTATGAAAACTCCTGTTGTATTTCTACCTGCCAACCTTTACTGCGTAATTACCCAAAACACAGTATTTACTTGGCACACGTATTCTCACACGTAGGCTTCCTATGTCTGTTTATGTCTCCTTTCTGAGAGCTCCTGGTCTGTCTTCACGGAGCTCTATGGGTGAGCCTGAACACTCTGGCCATCCATCCCAGAAGCTACTTTGCTGCCATGATGTGTTTAATAAGTGGTCCCTGCCTCGCCTGACACTTGGCCAGGAACAACCAGACGTAAGGCAGGGGTGATGACAGTCAGAGATTGCACAGTGCCTGCCTCCTTACTGCACGGCCATGGTGGCCTTGAAGAAATTCAGGGTGCTTCAGACTTGGCCATCATCTCCATCTCTCGACCAGCTGATCATAAAAACAAGTCTTCAACCAGATTTCACCCCACACGAAGACATTTATTAAACACATGTTTATTAGCGTGCATGCCCCAAATAATTTACATACCTAATCTGAAAAGTTGACAAAGGCTGTCCTTGTCTGTTTAGCTGTCATGTGTTCCCTTGCATGAAAAGCTTGCTCCAGAGAAGAGCACATTCTATGGACAGAATCTGTGGGCATCAGGCAACAAAAATGTCCCCCAAAAAGTCCATCAGAAACAAGATCACAGGGGCCAAGCCACAGAACCATCCTTAAATATGGACCTCCCTTTTACAAGATGAGGAGAATTTCTAATATATATTTTCCTATCCATGTAACTCACATATCTTGACCTCCTTTCATTTCATGAATGAAGAAGGCTTATTGATAACATTTAACACATAGTTGACAGTCCATTATTTGTCCATTAAAAACCTGATTTCTGGAGATCATATGCTAAAGGGAAGCATGAACAGTTGATCAGGAAGAGGTAACAAGTGCTTGTGGTGGTAACCTTCAGGCCATGGCTTTATTCCCCCCCCCCCCACTTTATTGCGGTATTACTGACAAATCAAATTATGTATGTTTAAGGTGTACAATGTGATGAGTTTGTATTTGTATACATTATGAAATGATTGTTGTAATCAAGTTCAGTAATGCACGCATCACCTCACATTGGTGGGTATGTGTGCATGTGGTGAGGACACGGAAGATGTACTCTCCCAGCAAATTTCAAATGTACAATACAGTATCGTTGACTGCAGTCAGTAATTGCATGCTGTACATTAGATCTCCAGACTTATTCATTTGATAATTAAAAGTCTGTTCCCTTTGCCAACATCCCCCCACTTTCCCTAGCCTCCACTCCCACTCCCTGGCAACCACCATTCTAGTCTCTGTTTCCACAGGTTTGACTTCTTTAGACTCTACTTGTAAGGGAGATCATACAGTATTTTCCTTCTCTGGCTTATTCACTTAGTAGAATTCCTTCCAGTTTCATCCATATGGTCACAAATGGCAGGGTTCCCCTTTTTATGGCTGGATGATATTCCATGGTGTGTATATACACTACATCTTCATTATTTGTTCATTGACGGACACCTAGGTTGTTTCTCTATCTTAGCTCTTGTTAATAATGCTTTAGCGAATGGGAGAGCACAGCTGTCTCTTCGAGATACTGGTTTCTTCTTCTTTAGATAGATACCCAGAGGTGGAATTACTGGATAATATAGCGGTTCTGTTTTCAATATTTAAATGAACCTCTATACTGTTTTCCACAGTGACTGCACCAATTTGCATTTCCACGGGTCCCCTTTTCCCCACGTCCTGGCCAACATTTATCTCTTCTCTGTTTGATACTAGCCATCCTAACAGGTGTGAAGTGGTATCTCCTTGTGGTTTTGATTTGTCTTTCCCTGATGAGCAGTGATATAGAGCACCTTTCCATTGAACTTATTGCCATCGAAGTGTCTTCTTTGGAACTATATCCATTCACGTCCTTTGCTTATTTTTAAATCAGATTATTTGTCCCTAATGTGTTAGATGATTGTACCTGCTTAGGTGCCAACCTTTCAACTAATGGCAACAAATTAGTCCACACTGTCTCTGCTGATAGATTTTGAGGTAAATTTAGGAACACACACTGTGTTAGGAGAGAAGGTCAGGGAACCATGGGGCAGCTGAGCTAAGGGAGCAAAACCTGTTTGGTTGTCATGGAGTTCCTCTGTGAGGTGACTTACCAACAGAGACTTGAAGGATGAGTAGGACTTGGCCACAGCAGAGAGAAGGGCATGCTGGGGCGAGGAGGGTGGAAGGATCCAGAAGTAGGATGTGGCAATTCAGTTGCCACAGAGCAGGAGGCAGGAGGACAGGGAACAGCTTGCCCCCAAGACCCAGGACACAGGCACAGATTTCTGTCTGTAAGAGCAGGCCTTCATTGTCCCGAGGGCTCAGTTTCATTTCAGGGGCCCAAGAATCTCTCCCTGTTACTTGTGACTGTGTACAGTAAGTTTGAAACACAATTATGTGGAATTTTGTACCTCTGCTTTGTTTTATGTGCTGAGCTTACATGCTAGAACATAAAATTCAAGTGCTGAGCCACTTTTTAAACACTCATTCAGTACTCATCTCTGACTTTAAAAATGATGACTTTCATTCCTGGAAGAAAATGGATTTTTGAAACTGAAATCTTTTGCATGCAAAAAAAATTTCTTCTGAATCTGATTTCTTTTTCTCAAAATTTTCAGCCAGATGAACATTTTCCTACCACGTGGGGTGAGGGCTGTGTGGGGAGGAGGGCCTGTAATTATTTGGAGGTCAGAACTGCCTCCTAGTGAAGCAGAAGGAGCTGGGCTCACACATTAGGCTGAATGGGCTAAAAGGTCTTGTCAGCCTCAGGGATCAAAAATCAGATGTCAGAAATACCCTGTGCTGTATTTCAATTACTACAGAACCATCAGCCTACTCAGGATACTATGATCTGCTAGTTCAGTAGCCATTCATGTATCTTTTATTTTGTTTTCTGAATCAATAACACATGAGGATAGATGAGAATCAAGAGAGGGACTGTGACACTTCAAAAAAGCTGTGATTTCACCTGTGGTGGGCTGCCTTACTACATAAGAGGCAGCACCACACAAAACCTCTCCTGAAGAGCAAGGAAGAGAACTGGCTCGTTAAAGCACAGGCTGCTGGGCCCCAGCCCTACAGCTGCTGATTCCCTGGTACTAGGCTGGGGCCCCAGAATTTGCATTTCTGACAAATTCCCAGGTGATGTCCCTTGGAAAGAGCATCCCTACCTGAAGCCCTAAAGGAGCCTGAGGGCCCACCCAGCCCTCCCTGTCAGGCCTCGTGACCTTGGTTTGTCAGAAGGACTCACTCAAGTCTTATTTCCAGAAACTTCTCTGCCACTGCTCGCCCTCCAACCTCATTCCACCCACAGTTCAGAGAACACACTTAGAGAACAGGAAGGAAGGAAGGGAGGGAGGGAGGGAGGGAGGGAGGAAGGAAAGGGAAAGGGAAGGGAAGAAACCATGAGCCACAACTAGCAGACTGGTTTTCTTCTGTGATGACTCTTGGCTTCTTTTTGGTTGTTCCCATAACCATGTGGGTCTCTATAGGCAGATAAGCTGGAAAATGGTGATGGTGATGGGATTGATGGCACAGAGATGGATGTCCAGAGACCCAAGCCAAGCCTGGGAGATGGCAGTGAAGCCCACAGGCAGGATGGGGAGCCCAGGCAAAGCTGGGAAAGAAAAGCAGGTGAGCCTGGCAGGTGGAGGGGAGCTCTAGAATGCAAAGGAATCATTCAAGGATTTTGTGACAGTGCAGATTCATTAGAAAAGAAGATTCATGAGAAAAGAAGGTGGTTTCCATTGGCCATTAACTTACAGAATGACTTTAGGCAAATCTTTTATCTACACAGTATCTTTATCTAAAAATCAGAGTGAGCTGCTTGAAATAGGATAATGCTTGCAAGTGTCTTTTAAAAGTCCAAATGAGGAAACATTACCTTTCAGGTGACTGACTACTCTTGGGGCTGAATTGCAATGTAAAAGAATCACAAGTCCCAGACACCTTAAGAACCTGAAGACCAGAAACTCCCACATGGGCTGGTCATTCCAGTCATCTGGAATAATTTCATAAAAACATGGATCCCATGACCCAATCCCAAGAGAATTTGAATCTGCTGAAAGCGCCGCAGGTTAAATCCATTTCTGCTTTTCAAGTCCCATTTCAACATTGTATTTCAAGCCTGGCCAACCTCATTCCCAAGTTAATTTTTTCGGTTAACTTTTTTTTTAAGCCAATATTGATACCTTATTAAAGTCTGTAGTTTATATTAGAGTTCACTCTGTATGATGTACATTGTATGGATTTTGACAAATCTATAATGAAATGTATCCACCATTCCATTACTAGATAGATTAGTTTCACAGCATGAAAAATCCTCTGTGCTCCATCTATTAAACCCTCCCTCGTCCCAACCCTGGCAACCACTGATCTTACACAGTTTTGCCTTTCTCAGAATGTTATACTATTGGAATCATACAGTTGGTAGACTTTTCAGATTGGCTTCTTTCACTTAATAAACACACATTATTATATTATTATATTCACTTAATAATAATACATTTGAGATTCCTTCATTTCAGGGCTTAATAGCTTATTTCTTTTTATCACTGAATAATATTTAATTGTATGAATGCACTGTTTATCCATTCACCTCTCTGTGGAGTGCTTCCAAGTTTTGGCAATTACGAATTTGTGTGCAGATTTTTGTGTGGGTGGATACCAAGTGCGTGAAAAATACCAGTGAGTTGAAATGCCACGGAGCACTGTTGTTGGATTGCACGGTAAGAGGGTGTTTAGTTTTGTAAAAATCTGCCAAGCTGTCTTTCAAAGTGGCTCTACCATTTGGTATTCCACCAGCAATGAATGAGCATTCCTGTTGCTTGACTAGTATTTTTCAAATGTTATTTTGATCTAGTCGTTCACTTGTTCAAAAATCTTCCACGGCAAAACAGCAAATGTTGGCAAGGATGTGGAGAAAAAGAAGTCCTCGTGCACTTTTGGTGAAAACACCAACTGGTGCAGCCACTGTGGAAAACAGTATGGAGGTTCCTCAAAAAATTAAAAATAGAGCTACTCTGTGATCTAGTCATTGCTCTACTGAATATTTACCCCAAGATACAACAACACTAATTCAAAGGGATATGTGCACCCCTCTGTTTATTGCAGCATTATTTACCATAGTCAAGATATGGAAGTAGCCCAAGTGTCCATCGGTAGATGAATGGGTAAAGAAGATGTGAGAGAGATATATATATACACATATATATGTATATATATGTGAGTATGAAATTTTATATATATGTATATATATAAAATCTGTAGAATATATATAGAAGTATTATTCAGCCATAAAAATTGATGAAATCTTGCCATTTGCCATGACATGGATTGAGCTAGAGAGTATTATGCTAAGCAAATTAAGTCCATCAGAGACAGACAAATACAATATGATCTCACTCATATATGGAGTTTAAGAAACAAAACAAAATGAGCAAGGGGGAATAAAAAAGAGAGAGACAATTAAGAAACAGACTCTTAACTACAGAGAATAAACAGATGGTTACCAGAGGGAGGTGGGTGGGGGTATGGGTGAAATAGGTGAGGAGGATTAAAGAATACACTTACCATGATGAAAATAATAATAATAAATCTTCGATGGCTACTTGCTACCTCTGTATAAAACCCTATGATACTGGGGACAGAACCCCAGCACAACATCTTGCTCAGTGTATTTTTGGTAACTTCCTCCCTTCATTGCTTAAGCTCTAAAATCCGCCCCCCTCCCCTGGTAACCCAATGGACTATTCCACTGGAGGTGGAAGTAGAAACTGAGCCCCTGGAGAAAGACTGCCTGAGGCTCTCTGCATTTCTTCTTTCCATCTTTCCTCAGTTGCTTAACAGCTGTTTGTTGATGTGATGTTATCTAGCTTTCAAGACAAAGCAGAAGTATCACTGCCTCCCAGATGTCCCTAACTGCTCTCTCTTCCATCCTCACTGCACTGACTGCTAGCATCTCCTGTCGTACTTGTGGTACCCTCTTAAAAACTTCATGGGAGCTAGATTGTTAGGCTTTTTAAGAACTTTCTCACAATTCAGGCTTGAACCAGTGAGTCAAACTCAAGTAATATTCCCACAAGTATGTGTGAAAGATAAACACTTGAGTGAGCATTATTTATCTCTAAGGGAGCTACTTTGATCGTCCTCCTTGAGGCTTCAGTACTGGTTTACACTCCTTAAGTCCTGGGACTTCCAGAAAATTTCAGCATTATTGGAAAAGATGCTAGGCTCCTTTCAGGACATGTTTGTTTGACTGTACTGGTTAAGAAGTGATAGTTTTATGTTTATAATCAGTTCTGCTTCTTAATGATACTCTCTTGCAATATTCCATGAATGTTTCCTGATTAGAGGTAGAAAGAAGAGAAAAGAAAGAGGCAGTGAATTATTTCTTATTTATAAGCAAAAATACGAGGTGATTAAATAAATATGCATGAAAGGGAAAACATTAAACTATTTTAGCACATTGAGAGGCTTTCTTAACAAGTCTAAGGTACTTTCTGAGGAAAATGTCAGAAATTTTTATAACACTCAAGAACTGTTACCATCCCCGCTTTCTAAAGTCTGGAGTTAAAACCCTATTTCTGGATATCCCACAGACAATCAAGGTAGAATCCAGGCCTCACTTCCAAATCCCATGACTTTTGGGCTTAACAACAGGTTTGATATACTAACTTGCATAATGGAAGCCGGCCCTGGTTGCCCTAGAGGGCCCAGCTCTCCTGACGGAGGGGGACATCACACATGGAAGCGAGCTCTCCACCCATTAGAATAAAGAGACACACCACAGCCCTCTGCGGCTCCTCACGTAGTCTTCTTTGGATGTCTAAGTCTTCTCTTATTCATGGCAAAAGGTAAACACTTCTGGAAAGCAGATACAAAACTTTGTCAGCCTAGAATGAATTCATTATGGGTGAGTCTATGAAAAACTTTCCTACAGGAGGTTTTCTGGAGGGTAAAGAAATAGTGTCCCAGGGCAGTGCGACAGAGTGGGAAAGACTGCAAGAAGAGGAGACAAGAAAGAGAGGAGGCAAGACTCTGACTTTGTAATTGTGGGAGCCCTTTACTGTGTGAGGATGACCATGGGCATCACCCAGGCGGGGTCTTCTCTGAATCGCGCACTGGAAAGGGGTGGGGCTGCGAGACGGAGCAGAGGGGTGGGGGTGGGCAGTGAAAAAGCCTGGTCCTATGATCCAGATCATGATCTCAGGGTCCGAGGATGGAGTCCCACATCAGGCTCTCTGCTTAGCAGGTAGCCTGCTTCCCTTCTTCTCTCTCTGCCTGCCTCTCTGCCTACTTATGATCTCTGTCTGTCAAATAAATAAATAAAATCTTAAAAAAAAAAAGATTAGTACATCGCTAATACCTGTACAGAGGCAAGTATTACCTAGCTCTTCTTTAAATGCCTCAGCACATATTTGTGGAGATACACATGCATTTACCATTATCTCGATTTTCATAAATGGAATCACGCTGTATGTGTAGTAACAACTAACATTTTTGGGGTATAACCATGATAAGTCCTTAATATGCGTAACTTGTTTTAATCTCCTAATTGCCCTGCAAGTACAATCTGTACCCCCATTATAGAGAGAGGAAGAAAAGGCACATAGAAAGTTAAGTGGCTTGGCCAAGGTCACGTGGCTGGGAAGTGGTAGAGCCAGGGTTCGAGTCCCAGGTCTGGTTGTAGAACTCTCACTTATGACCAAGTCAGGCCATCTCTCCTGTTCTATAACTTATTTCTTATTTAAAAATGTCTTTTGGTGTGCCTGGGTGGCTCTGTCAGTTGTGTCCAACTTTTGGTTTCAGCTCAGGTCATGATCTCAGTGTCATGAGATTGAGCCCCGAGTAGGGCTTTGCACTCAGCGGGGAGTCTGCTTGAGATTCTCTCTCTCTCCTTCTGCCCCTCCCTCTCTCACACACATGCGCACATCTGTGTGTGCTCTCTTTCTCTAAAATAAATAAATGTCTTTTGTAAATGTGTTTCCCTGTCAGTTCATCTCATCCTTTTAAATGGCTGCATAATGTATAACATTCCATTCATATGCGCTGTGTTTTACTTAATCATTTCCTATTGACCTTTAGATCATTGCTTATTTTTCCCTCAGGATGCTGCAGTAACCGTCCTCCATCTACGTACGTGGGTCTGTATGCACACGTACACACTCCTAGACCTGATTGCTGGATGAGACCTTGTGCATCCTACAACCTGTGATCGATTACTGCCAGAGTGCCTGCAGTTTACGTTCTTATCATCTGCGTGTGAAAGGTACTGATTGCCCCCCAAAAGAACTCTGGATATGGTCAGTTGTAGAGTTTTGGGTTAGCAGAGAGATTTTAAGTCCTCATCAGGCTTTATCCCTTTCCCTCAAAGAGCTAGGAGAGGAGGAGGTCATGTTGGGGGTTACAGAAGTCCAGGTACTTGGGCTCCTAGACCCACACCCCCAACCCCTTTCCTCAGTGCTTGCATCCCCACACACCACTTCCACCAAGAACAAATTGGAGTGGTTTTTTTTTAACTCTATAAATTTATTTAATTGGGTTAATTATTTAAATTGGGGGACTAAACACTTACAGCAAAGTATGTGAAGTGCCCCCTGCCTAAGTGTGCAGCTTGATGTGTTTTACGCATATAATTGACCTGTGACTACCACCAAAGCCACATACAGGACATTTCCAGCACCTCAGAAGCCCTCCATACTCCCTAGCTCTCTCCCCAAGTGTCCCTTATTAGCTTGACTTCTGTCAGTATGGATTAGGTTTGCCTATTTCTTTTTTTAAAATTAAGATAATTTATTTATTTATGTATTTGAGAGAGAGCATGAGCTGGGGTGGGTGTTGGAGGGTAAGGGCAGAGGGAGAGGGAGAAGCAGACTGCCTGCTGAACAGGATGCCAAGCACCCGGCTCTATCCCCAGGACTCTGGGATCATGACCTGAGCAGAAGGCAGACTCTTAACCAACTGAGCCACCCAGGTACCCCCACCTATTTCTTAACTTTATATAAATAGAATATGTCCTCTCTATGTCTGGTTTTTATCATTGAATATTGTGTGTGAGATTTGTTTACATTGTCACAGGACTAGGTTGCTTGTTATCTTCATAACTGTGTATATTTCATTGCATGGATATAGGATAATTCAATTATCCGTTTGTCTTGTTTCTAGTTTGGGGCTATTCTTGCACATCTTTTGATCAGTGTATTGGGCATGATGATGAAGAATGGAATTACTGGGTCATAGGGCTCGTATGTTGTTTAAGTAGATCCTTCCAGCCAGTTTTCTAAGGTGGTTGCACAGATTTGCATGACCACAGGCAGAGCACGTAGTCAGCATTGTTCTGCACCTCACCAACACTTTGTATTGTCAGTCTTTCCAAAAAATGTGTACCGTTCTGATGTGAGTGTATAGATACTAAATTGCGGTTTTGATTTGCATTTCTTTAGTGACTAATGAGATTGAACACCTTTTCCTATGTTGATGGCCATTTGGATATTTTCCTCTGGTATGCATTCAGTATTTTTGTAATATTTCTTTGGGTTATCTGCCTTTTTTCTGACTGATTTGTAAGAATTCTTTATGTATTTTAAATCTGAGTTTTTTTATTGGGACATGAATTGCAAATATATTCTCCCACATTGTGGCTTGCCTCCTTGTGTTCTTAGTGAAAGCTTTTAATGGGAAGAAATTCTTAATTTTAATATAGTCCAATTTTTTAATTTTTAAATCAGCTTTCTTTGTGCATGCTTACAAACACTTTGGCTACCCAAAGTCATGAAGATATTCTGCTGTATTAGCTTATAGAACTTTATGATTTACCTATCATAACTAAATCTAAAATCCAACTGGAATTGGTTTTATTAATCGTATAAGGGAGGGATAAAATTGATTTCTCCCTTACATGAATATCCAGTACCCCCAGGCCCAATTGATTGGCTAGAACAGTCTTTGCCAAGGCACTGTCATAAATCAAATGACGATATAGGTGATGATCTGTTTCTGGACCTCCCATCCTTTTTCTCTGCTCTATTTTTTTTCTTGGGCCAACACCACGTTTTCTTAATTATATAGCACTGTAATAAACTTGGTATTCAAGAGTGTACACTTTCCAGTTTTGTACCTCAAAACGATCTTTGCTATTCTTGGCCCTTTGCACTTCCATGTAAAATTTAGAATCAGCTAATTTTTACAGAAAATGGCTGGTGTTTTAAGTGGAATTGCATTGAATCTACTGGTTCACCCTGGGGGAAACTGGGGAGAAAATTGTAGTCTTTATGATACCCAATCTGTTTCTCAATACATGAAGGAGAGCTATCTCTCCATTTATTTAGGTTTTCTTGAATTTCTCTCAATATTTGTAGTTGTTGGTGTAGAGATACTGAATACCTTTAGTTCCTAGATATTTGACTTTTTAATTCTATTGTAAATGTCATTTTAAATCTAATTTTATAATTGTTTATTGCTATAAATACAACTGAGTTTTTAAAAAATTAAAATCCAGTAACCTTAAGAAGTATACTTATTTATCCTAATAGTTAATCACTATGTTCAAAATAATTTCTTTTTTTAAAGATTTTATTTATTTATTTGAGAGAGAGAGAGAGAGAAAGAGAGAGAGATCAGTGGGAGAAGCAGACTCCCTGCTGAGCAGGGAGCCCGATGTGGGACTTGATCCTGGGACTCCAGGTTCACAACCCAAGCCAAAGGCAGTTGCTCGACCAACTGAGCCACCCAAGTGCCCCAAAATAATTTCTTATAAAAGTTATTTATGTATCAATTTGTTTTTCTTGCCTTATTGCACCTGCTAGGACCTCCAATACCAGAATGAATAGAAGTGGTGAGAGCAGACTTCTTTGTTTCCCTCCTTGTATCAGAGGGAAAGACATCAATATTTTACCATTGATTGGAATGTTTGCTGATGGCATTTTTAGAGTTAGCCTTTAGCATATTAAGGAAGTTCTATTCCTAATTTTCTATTTATCACAGATGAGGATTGAATTAAAGTACTCTGTATTTTACTTATTTTGTGTGTCCATTTTCTTCACTAGAATGCAGCCCTTCTGAGAGCAGGGACTTTTTGTCTGCTTTGTTCCCTGTTGTTTCCACAGTGCCTAGAATAAATACGTAGAGGAACATTCATGAGATTGTGGGGTTAGAGGAAATAATGTATGTAACGCAGCAGGCATAACATCCAAAGCACAACAGAACCTCGTGAATGGTGGCTTGTTGGTTTATTTTTCATCACTGTTCTGACTGTGTGATGGTGCCAGGTGACTTGTGTGTAGCTCACATTCTGTCCAGGGGCATATCTGGGGCTGTCCACCATGAAAGGCACCAATAAGAATTGTGAAATGAGGTGCCTGTTTTAGCTCCTCAAGCACTAGAGCTATGTGAAGCTTCCTCTCTTGCCCCCACTGGGACTGCCACCCAGAGCAGGGCTGAAGAGACTCCCACAGAGCACACAGGTGCTGCCCATTCACATCTGGCATCTCATCACCCAAATGTGGCAGGACCCGTATTTGGGTTCAGAGAAGAGCTATGGCTCCAGTGAAAGAAGCTGACAGGCTGGTTTACAGTGAAGAAAGCTGACAGGTATGGCTAGAGAAAGGGCCACTGAGAGCAGAAGAGACCACCAAGAGAGCAACACTTCCTGTGCTATGAGGCTAGCATGAGGAGGCTGCTTCTTGAACCACTCCAGGATAAAACGAAGGAGAGACATTTTGAGACTGCTGTTGTGGCGTGCCCCTGACAACAAGCAGCAGGTCAGGAGAGCTTCTTTTCAACAGGAGAGTAGGAGCCTATGTCACTTAGAAAGCAAAAACATTAGACAAGATAAAGCATTGTTAATTACTGTTGATGAACTTCCTGAACCAGCCCGGGGTTGACCCAAATAGGACATCTTTGGTCTCGATGACACTGGTACATCAAGGAAACTATCAAGGACCCATGATCTTGCTGTCTTTAGCCTGTCTGGTCCAAAGGGCCCACAATAGCAATATGTGTAACTTTCTCAAATTAAAACTAAAGTAAATGTGTGTAGGTCAAGGAAAGGGCTAGGGAGAGTTCTGGAAGGTTCATGTACAACTTCACCTGCCATTTTTCTCAATAAACCTATGCCTTAGAGAAGGGGTTTTCAACCTCCGAATTCTAGACACTGGGGGCCAGAGAATTCGTTTCTCTGGGGGCTGTCCTGTGCCTTGTAAGATGTTTGATGGCATTTCTGCTTCTACCCATCAGATGCCGGTAGCACCCTCTCCCAATCTTAACAATCAAAAATATCTCTAGACATTGCCAAATGTGGCTCTGAGGGACAAAACCGCCTCTGGTTGGGAACCAGTGCCCTAGAGAAAGTTAGCACGAGAATCTGATCTTTTGTTCTACCTAGAACCCAAGCCCTTCTCAAATTGTGAGTATCTTGTCACACTAAATATGATTTGAAGCATTTCTTCCAGGGCACCTGGGTGAATCAGTCAGTTAAGTGTCTGCCTTCGGCTCAGGTCATGATCCCAGGGTCCAGGGATCAAGCCCCATGTTGAGCTCCCCGCTTAGTGGGGAGTCTGCTTCTCTCTCTCTCTCTGTCTCTACTCTGCATTCATGTTCTCTCTCTCTCTCTCACTCTCTCTCAAATAGCTAAATAAAGTATTTTAAAAAACACAACAACAACAACAAAAAAGACATTTCTCTGGGGTACCTGGCTGGGTCAGTTGGAAGAGCATGCGATCCTTCATCTCAGGGTCATGAGTTCGAGCCCCATGTTGAATGTAGAGATTACTTAAAAAAAAAAAAAATACACGGGAGAGAGAGAGGCATTTCTTCTACTATATGACTTGTGAATGCAGCCCAGACACTTTACCAGCATAGATGAAAAGCTGGCCCATGGTGGACTTACTGAGAGATGCTCTTGAAGTGAAGAGGCACTACAAGACTCTTCAAGGAGTACTTTGACTCTACATGATCCTCACTTTATGCTCTAACTTTAGACCCAAACCTCTAAGTAGGATCTCATTCCATTGTAAGAACCCTCTGCTGCTCCTGAGATTACAAAAAAGATGGATGGAATTCTAGGCATTTTGAAAATAGAGGCATGCCAGTTGCCATTCTGGGGAAGACAGGCGTGAATGGCCGTGCAAGGAGTGAGCCCAGATGTAGGGGATGTGGTCCACAAATCTCACATGGTGAATGAGCGCATTTGGGTAAAGGCTCTGCACTTGTAACAGAGAGGCCACAGATCAGTGCCTTAAGGAGAACAGATGCCTATTTCCCACTCGAAATAGTCTCCACACTGTGAGACCAGCTCTATAAAATGAATTAGAGCTTTGACCCCTACTGACAAGGACCCAGATGCCTGTCTTGTGACCCTACCATCTCTTAGGGTGCCGTTGCTGGCTGCGCAATTGAAGCCAGATCACGAAATGTCACGGAAGGGGAAAGAGGGTCCAGGGTAGCAAATTCCTTCTTGAGCATGTGAGGCAGGAGTGGCACATACCTCTTGTGTTCGCATTCCATGGATGGCAACTAGCTATGCGGCCGCACCCTGCTGCAAGGAAGACAGGGATGTGTCTACAGGACTTCAGTTGTGGGGTCATGTCCCCAGGAAGAAGGAGTGAGCAGATCAGGGTAGGAGAACAGTGACCCATGTCTACCAAATGAGGAATTCCAGTTCAAATTCTGAAGTGGTGAATTTCCACTTAATGTACTAATTAATCTAAAATTAATGTGTTTTTTATAATCTCTCTAGATTGTTCTTGATCTCCCCAGCCTTTCCACATATTCCTTGATTTGGGACCAAAGATTGTTTAAAGACAGGCAAAACACAGTCCTGGGGGAAGAGAGGAAACTGTCTAAGGGCCTGGGTTTTTTGAGAGATGAGGGAGTGCCAACCTGGTAGGGTCAGGGACCTCCTTACTGGGGATGGTCCTGCTGGTGACACAGCACTAGGACTGTGGGAACGCCAACAATGGGCAGCCTGACATTTTTTCTACCTCCCTAAAGAATGTCTGTGTGGAGGGAATTCATGATCTTCCCAACTTCCTCCTCTTCCCATATCTGGCAGTTAGAGCTACGTGTGCATAATGCAAAGACCCAGGAAAAATAATAAAACAAGAATGAAGGGGCTTCCCTTGTGGTGGGTTTTTGGTTCAGGTTCCTGAGCAAAGTCTACAGACCTACACCTGGCCAGGCTGAGGAAAGGAACAGAAATGAGCCCTCCCCTCACCTCTTGGGCAGTCTCAGAAAGAGTAACCAGAGGAAGGGGTCTGTGGAGGAAAGGAGGGCAGAGGGAGAGAACAGGACCTATAAAGCCAAAGTAGCTGAGGGCAGCACAGCCTGGCCCCGGGGTTTGTATTTACTATGGGGAATGTTGGCCCTGATTTCATCCAGGGTCAAGTCTCCCTTAGGCCATGTTAAGTAAACTGTTAGTGAGCCTGCTCACCATTCTCCTAGAGCCAGTTCTTGCCCTGTCATCTGCCACTGGGAGTACCCAGAGGATGGGAGAAGGAGAGATGTGTCCAGTCTGTGATGGACAGAGTCTGGCCCAGCCAGAGCAAACATTCATGGCTGATCTGGACACCCAGAAGTTCCAATGTAATGGGTGTGGATGGAGACCCCAGCAGCAGTCTTTCTCAATGTGTAGCCACTGGAACGCCTGGGTGGCTCAGTGGGTTAAAGCCTCTGCCTTCGGCCCAGGTCATGATCCCAGCGTCCTGGGATCAACCCCCACATCGGGCTCTTTGCTCAGCAGGGAGCCTGCTTCCTCCTCTCTCTCTCTCTGCCTGCCTCTCTGCCTACTTGTGATCTCTGTCAAATAAATTAAAAAAAAAAATCTTTATAAATGTGTAGCCACTGGTATGGAGGAGGACCTCAAGGGATCTGTTAGCCCACTGAGAAAGGTTGGGATGTTTTAAGAATCAGGAAACCCATCTCAAAAGTGAGATGATTTGCATAAGATCATCACAGACTAGTCATTGGATTCTTGTCCAGAAATCGAAATTTAACTGCCCTGTGGAGGAGAAAGAGAATGTTTTTCAGAATGGATTCGCAGGTTGTCCCTGCCTGTGTGGTTTCTAAGGATAATACAATTTCATTTTACTCTTGCAAAAGGGACTGAGGGAAGGCCATCTGAGTACGTGGGGCCCTACCTGTGTTCTCCGTGCGCCACACTCAGGTGAACCTGCGTTCGGGGAGGGGGTGGTGGTGAGGACAGTGAGGACAATCACTGCTTGATACGTTTCCAGTGTGTGAATGTTTGTGCCACATGGTTTTGGTCTCTCCAGGAAGCTCAGCTGTTAGACATTTGTGTCTCGTTTTTTTCTTGTCTGGCGTAAAGGCAAGGGTCTCTCCACTGTGGAGAATCCGACTCTCCCCTTCTGCTCTCAGTCACTAACCCCTTTTTCCCCCAAGAAAATATCACCTCAGGCCCAAAAGCAAGCTGTGTGGTGCAAAGCAGGGGACATCTAAACCAGCAAACCAGGTTTGCACAAGAATTTTTCCTACTTGAGATTTCTTGTGGCCATCAGAGGACATTTGGGTACAATTAGGGAAATAATTTTGTGTCGTTGCAAGACCCAAACTGCTGCAGACCCTCATGAAGTCTGGGGCCCTTATCTGTAGACAGAGGACTCTTCCCACAACCGCCTGAGGAAGTCTAGCCCTGGGAACTGTTGCTGCCTGGGTGGCGGGGCGGGGAGAGTTAAGCCGAGGAACACTATCACATTTGCAGTGTTAAAGCAGGGGCAAGTGTTGTGCACACGCATCGTAACCCCCCCACACACACACACATAACACAGCTCACTACAATACATACAGGACACGCGCAGCCCGAGCACATGTAACCCACGCTCATGCAACACACACTCGTGCAACGTGCACAGTGCATGTAACACACTCATGCAGTGCATATACACAGTGCATGCAGGTCTAACACACTCTCATGCGACTCATGCCACTCATGCCTGCACCCCTCCCCACTGGAGCCAAAGTTGCTTCTTTTAGGGAGCTCACTGAGCATCGGCAGTAACCCGCCGGCAGGGGACAGCATTGCAAAGGCTTTGGGAGGAGCAGGACTTTGCATCTGGAGGTGGCCAGCGAGGAGGGTTCACTTTACAGCTCCGGCCAACTGATCGTCTGCCCAGTGCTAGGCATTGTGCGCGGTGCCACGGGCAGCAGGCAGTGAAGACCACGGGAACGTCTCTTGCTTCGAGACTGAGCTTCCTTCTGAAGCCCTCACGCGCGGGGCTGCGTCCCAAGCTGAGCCGGCGGGAGGCCGCCTGACCCCGGGGCAGGCGTGGGGTAGTAGAGCTGCACCTCCCATCCAGCCCTGCACTCCACAGCAGCGTGAGATTGGGCGAGCCGCTTAATCTCTGCCCCTTTTCTGGAACACCAAAGGGGCACATAGCACAGCAGCATCCATGGAAATTCCATGTGAGCCACAAGTGCAAGCCACATTGGTGACCTTAAGTTCTCCAGCAGTGCTATTGAAGTGGAAGAAATAGGTACAATTCATGTTAATCACGTATTTCATTTAACCCACTATGTCAGAGTAATATTTCAATGTGTAACGCAAAAACACTGAGCTAGTTTACATTTGTTTCTTGCACGAAGCCTTTCCATCTGGGGTTCGGTTTCCACTTAGAGCACATCTTGGGACAGGCCCCGTCATCGGTGGTGGCCCGTGCTCACCATGCTGCACAGGGTGGCCTGAGGCCTTGGAGGGCATAGATCAGCATTACAAAATCCCCCACACCTGAAACAACACACAACAAACAGATTCGGAGCCCGGGCTGCACTGTGTCGATTCTATTTTGTCTGAAGCCTGAGGTGGTCACCAGACACCAGATGCCAGCCTAGCCCTCCCTTTCCCATTCTCTAGTGTGTATGCTCATCCTTCTCTTCACACACATATGCACACACACACACACAGATACATAGCCATGCACAAATATACACTCACACAGACACATACAAATACATACACACATATACTATACACAGATATACACACAAACATAGAAATATATACACACATACAGACACACACACAAATACACACAAATGCATACACACACAGGTATACAAAAAGATACACACACACACAATGTTTGGAACCTAAAGAGGTTCATCAGAGTTCCCTTTTTTAAAAAAACACAAAACAAAGGGATGGAAGAGAGAATCAGACTTCCGCGTTTCTGCCGAACTGGCCTCTCAGCCCCTTTTCTTGGGGGCCCCCTGTGTCCCCGAGGGGAGCTCCCCGCTGCCCTTGGCAGATGCTCCTCCTCTGCTCCTGCTCTGGCTGCCTCTTATCATGCCCTTCAGGCCCCTCAGGGGCCAACTCCCTCCCCCTACCCCTCTTCCTGAGCCTCTGGTGCCTCGCCTGCAGAATGGGAATGAAATACTGCCATGCCTGCTGCGCAGGGAGCTGGAAAGGACACGTGGGCTCATGCTGGTTCACAACAGGGAGGGTCTGGGACTGCGGCCTTCCTTGGAAGCTGACCAGGGAGCCTGCCATTTCCACGGCTGCCAGTGGAAGACACCAGACTCTCAGGTCAGAGATGAAGGACTGTGCTCCTCAAAGCTCTAGCAGGGGGCAGGAGGCAGCGATTCTTACCCCCATCCCCAAACCCCAGTTTCCACAGGGCCATATGAGGCCTGCCCGAGGGACAGGACCCTGAGTTCTGGAAGCCCCCTGCGTTGACACTGGGCAATGAGCCCATCCGAGCTCTGCCCCAGAGGGACACATTCTCTTCCTTCTCCTCTGCAGTAAAAAGACCTGCCTTATGTGCAGACAGCGCTGCTTCTATCTGTCTTCTTAGGCTGGTTGCCCTGCAGACACCCTTGGAAAGCCGGTGCCAAGCAACGTCCAGAACAAAGTAGTCAGCCCATCTGTGGGCACAAGGGACAGAAGGGCAGGAGACCCGTGGGGAATTGTCTCCCCACAAAAGGGTTGTGTGAAGGGTGACCGGGGGGCACACGGAGGATCCTGCTTCATTGACTCTGGAAATTGCCCCACGAGGAGGGCAGGAGAGGCAGAAATCACGATTTTGCCACTTGACTGGCTTGGGAGCCTGGGGTAGGAAGGGGTTAAGTATTTGCCCACGGCCACCCAGCCCCTTGGTGAATTGGCATGCCTAATACTGAGAAGTCTAGACTCCAGGCCACTGGCAAGCTGGTCTCTCATTCATTCATCCCCACTACAATCTACAAATTGTAACACCCGGGAGTGCTCGTCAGTCACCGCCTTCAGAATATTCTGAAGCTTCCAAGGCAGAGCTCATTTGAAAACAGGTGATATGGGCACGAAATAAGTAGGCCTGTTCTGGGTTATCAGAATGATTTGTGGGGCTGCCCTGACCTGCCAACTTGCACGTCAGAGGGATCAGGGAGAGCTCACAGACATCTAGGAGCAGTCAGGCCCCAGGGGGATTTGCAAAGTGAGCCTCCCTGGGGAGGAGTGGGAGCAGTGGGCCTGTGCAGTGGGTGTGGGGGTGGGGGTGTCTCACTGCGCCCCCTAAGGGCGGGGAAGGGGTTTGTGTAGGAGCAGCAGCCTGCCGGCTCTGTGTCTTCAGAGGGCTCTTGCCCTGTGGGGTCCTCTTTCTGGTCTACCAGTATGATGGCCAGTTAACTCTGGTTGGACAGGTCCTGGGCCAAGCCCTTCTCATGCATCGTCTTATGTAATCCTCACGAGATCCGTGTCTGTGGTGACATGCTCAAGTCACACGAGTAAGTCATACAACTCCTATTCATCAAAGGCCCATCCACGAAGGGTTCCAGCCAAGGGCTTGTGGCTTCTCTGCACATTTCCACAAGTAGGGGGCCAGGACAGAATCCCTTAAAAGCCTTTCCTCTGCGCCAGCCCGTCTCAGCAAAGTTCCTCAGCCTAGATCTGTAGATGAGCTTCTCTGTGGGCTCTGTTTGCAGGAAAAGCTGCAGCCACTGTCACATCGCAGTGGGGGACGGTGTGGGGGGGGCGGGGAGCATCTCTGTCCCTGGCGTGAACGTACACCGCCCTCTAGTGTTCAAAGAGCAGCGGGACACCTTCTCAGCTTGGGCCGCACAGCTGTCCCTGGTATTTCCTGGAAGGTACCAGCAGAGCCCCCACTTTCTCACTCAGAAAAACGGACCCTTTCCCGGCAGGCTGTCCCACCCCGACAGCGAGGCCCCCGCCCAGCCACCCTCTGCAGGTTCAGCTCTACCAGAAGGGATTTTTCTCTGGGGGGACTCTCATTTGCTGTTGGCTACAGCCACCCCAGAGGCCCTTTATCCCAGTGGCCAATGGCAAGTGTTGATGTTGAACTATTTTTTTTAAAGATTTTATTTATTTATTTGACAGAGAGAGATCACAAGTAGGCAGAGAGGCAGGCAGAGAGAGAGGAAGGGAAGCAGGCTCCCTGCTGAGCAGAGAGCCTGACTCTGGGGCTCAATCCCAGGACCCTGAGATCATGACCTGAGCCCAAGGCAGAAGCTTTAACCCACTGAGCCATCCAGGTGCCCCGATGTTGAACTATTTTCAGCTTGTATTCCACAAACCTCAAATATATTTCCTATTCTCTCCCATGTGACCTAAAAACCTATCTCCAAAGACAATAATCTGTACACTAAGGAATACAGCAACCCCTCATGTTAAGATTTTAGAAAAATGTTCAAGAGTACCAAATGCAGAGGAGCCCTCTAATCTTTTACCCTTTGAAGAAGTGCAAGAGGACAAGTCTGAGTTCAACTCGACCTCCAGGAACAAATGAGGGTGAGGGTGCTTGGGGAGACTTCTCAAGGCAGCAGGCCTAGATTAATCTAGCACTCATGTTTCCAGAACAGACTCAGGGTCAGAGGGCAAGGAGAGGATGTCTTGAGTATACCCCATCTCCAGAAGATTCTTGATATTCCTGAAGGCCCTGACCTCAGGTACACACTCCTCTCAAATGCAATGGTATATAAGTAAAAAAGATA
Source organism: Lontra canadensis (assembly GCF_010015895.1). Lineage (NCBI taxonomy): Eukaryota > Metazoa > Chordata > Mammalia > Carnivora > Mustelidae > Lontra > Lontra canadensis. The sequence continues at coordinate 1,451,274 of NW_022631094.1, read as the reverse complement.
ATTAGTCCATGTCCCAGTCAGCAGGACTACCATTGTCATGCTGTGTAACAAGTGACAGCTTGTTACCAGCTGTCAGACACATACCCCAGTGAGCATTTGTTTTTCTCACGCATCTGTGGGATAGCTGGGCTGACCCTACTTCAAGCTGTGGGTCTTCAGGTTGACTGGGGTGGCCCGCCTCTCCGTGTCTCTCATGTTTCCAGAAGGAAGGCTGCTTAGGGCATATTCTCCTGGCAATGGGAGAAGCCCAAAAGGGAAAACCCAACCATGTGCACATCTTTCAAGCCTTTGCTCAGATCACATCTGCTGATATATCATTGGCCAAAGCAGGCCACGCGGCCAAGCCTCGAATCAATGGCTGGGATTTATTCTCTGCCATCAGAGTGTGCCCTGGGGAGGGGGGAGTGGAGATTAGAGAATGAACGTTTGTTCAACCGTAATCCAAACGATTGCACCCCTTTGGTTTGTAATATGCCTTTGAATCAATCAGTGGGTGGAATACACAGAGCCATGTGGAGGCAGATGCTGGGCCGACTCGCTGGTGGGTGACCTTTTTTTAAAAAATATATATATATATGTTTATTTATTTATTTATTTGACAGAGAGAGACATAGTGAGAGAGGAAACACAAGGAGGGGGAGTGGGAGTGGGAGAAGCAGGCTTGCCTCTGATGCGGGGCCCCATCCCGGGACCCTGGGATCATGACCTGAGCTGAACGCACACTCTAAATGACGGAGCCACCCAGGCGTCCCTGGTGGGTGACCTCTTGCTCTGCATCAGCTTCATATAGGATGGTTTGTTTATGACCATTTGCTGCTCTTCGTACAGACCACTCAAGAAGGGACAAAACTAGGCAGGCCAACTTGCCAAAGGCTCCGGGATGGTGGTTTCCTTGGGCGGAGGGTTCTCCATCCAGGCAGGTGCTCAGGGTTGTCAAAGTGGAGTTGCCTATGGAGACACTCCTCTGTGAGACTCCTGGTTCTCATCCCAGAGCTCATGCCTCAAACTGGGCGGCCTGGCACAGGGTCTCCCGTATGCCACGAGCAAGGCTGATTGGAGAAACCTGCTCTGGGAAACCACATTTTAGTTGCATAAGAAGTTGTTTTCTTTTTACTGTGTGTGATACCAGGATCTGTGCGATGGTTCTGTGACTTTGAAACTTTTTTGGAATTAGAAAAAACTGAAATCCTCCACAGGCACCATCCACTGGAGGCAGTCAAACTTAATAAAAGATGGCCTATTGTTGGAGCACCTGGGTGGCTCAGTGGGTTAAGCCTCTGCCTTAGGCTCAGGTCATGATCTCAAGGTCCTAGGATCAAGCCCCACATGGGGCTCTCTGCTCAGCAGGAATCCTGCTTCCCCTCCTCCTTCTGCCTGCCTCTCTGCCTACTTGTGATCTCAATCTCTGTCAAATAAATAAATAAAATTTTTTTAAAAGATGGTCTATTGTCAATGAAATAACAAATTCTGCAAAACTTCAGCCTAATTTTTTTTTCATGGTACATACAGCCTTACAGATGTTAGATGGATCTGAACCAGAGATAATATGGGCACAATTTTAACTGCAACAGGGAACCTTCCATGTAACAGACCTTTTTTTTTTTTGTAACAGACCTTTTTTAAAGAAAGTCATTTAAAAATAGTGGATATACCATGTGGCCCATCTGTATGACTCTGTCCAAGTTTGTGTGTGCAGGGCTTCCGGAAGGCAGAAATGACTCTCTCAACAGCTTGCCTGTGTTCTTCAGAGTCAAAAACCAAAAAAAGCAGACCCCATGGCAAAATTATGAAGCTGTCCAAACAAATCCTCTCAGGCCCCGGGCTGACCTGTCGTCGTCTTTTCCCGAGAGCGACCACAAGTTTCCCTTTGCTTTCTGACTTCCTTGCTCAGGTTCAAGGTCAAACATCCAGGATCAGTGTTCTCTTTCTGCCAAACAAATCGTTTCCCAATACAGCAGCTGAAAAGAACGGTCTTACTGTCTTCCGTTGTTTCCGTCGCCATATAGGAACAGCTGAGCTGGATGACTTGGAGGTCTCTGGTGAGGCTCTATTCAATATGTCAGCTGTGGTGTCTGGAAGGTTCCTCTCCGAGGGGGCTCACTCCCGCGGCTGGAAGCTACCATCGAGAGGCCTCAGTTCCCACCACATGGCACCCTCGCCAGGGCCTCAGGCTTGTCCTTTCTGACAGGACAGCAGGCTTCCCTCAAAGTGAGGCACCCAAGAGAGCAGGGTGGACACCGCAGTGTGTTTTTTATGATCTAGCTTCAGAGTTCACACACCGTTAAGTCTTTCACCATGCCTTTGGTTACGAAGCTCAGCCTTCCTTAATGTGGAAGAAGACTCCATAAACCCAGGAATAACTTAGGGCAAAGATTACTATGAGGGCCATTTTGGAGGCCTCCAACTCACTGTCTGGGCCCTTTTAAAAAGAAATCCCTTTCTCCTGTTAAAATGGAAATGAATCTAATATCAATTGTTGACCCAGGCTCATCGAGTGGTTAGATTTCAGAGTGAACATCAGGTGACAATTGCATTGACCAGCACTGGGTCTTATCCCTAGTTGTAATAAAAGGTTTTGTCGTACTGAAAGGATGGAGGCCTGTGCCAAGAGGAGTGGGGATGGACACTGGGGCTGTCACTTCCTGCTGGCTTACATAAGGTTGGTTGTGAGGGGAACAAGATGGGTCCTGGAGAGAGTGAGCTGGGATAGAGGCCTTGCAGGGTCTGCTGGCTTTCTCCACTTGGGGTCCTTCGTTTGGCCCATCCTCAGGGCTCACAGGAAGGGTTGGGAAGGGCCAGCCCAGGCTGCATGGAGAGGACAGACTCCACAGCCGGCCATGTGGGAGGGTGCAGCCTTCTCAAGCCCTCTGTCCCCCTTCCCTGCACGCGGGGGACAGAGCTGGGACCTTCTCTGTGTTGCTCAGTCTCCACAGCCCTGAGGCTCCCTCCCCAGCAAGCCCCCTTGCCCCATCTGAATCGCAGAATCCCACCTACCCCGCATTAACACAGGCAACTCCGGCCCCACCCACCACCTTAGGATCCAGTTCATTTCTCTGTCCATTTCTTCTTTCTCTCTTTTTAAACCCTTTCTTCTTTTTCCACACAATGGCAGTTTTGCTATAGAAAACACAGAAAAACAGTGTGTACGTCCATACATCCATACATCCATACCCATAATCCCAGCTCCAGAGATAACAGTGGTTACCCTCTCGGTGAAAACACGCCCAGGCTTGTTTTAAATGTTGGCCACACTATGGTATTGACTCCCCACTCTCCGGAAACACAACAGGGAACCTAGTAGCCTCAGCTTCTCCCTTCCATCTCACTTCTGAAAGTTTACTGGTAACCGAGGTCATCCAGATGTTCAAGGAACTGTGTTAGGCTCTGTGGATTCCCAAGACAGACACGACACAAACCCTCAGATGCTTGTCACCTCAGATAAAGGGACAGGGACATCTGACACCCTAAGTACACTCCATCATGGTCATTATGGTCAGTGCCTTACAGGGGAAATGCATCCTAGAGCTACACCCAACCTGACTTGGTCCTCCCGGGGGCAGCTCTCATGAATGACCACAGGTGGGTTCCTTATAAACAACAGGAATTGATTTCTTAGTTCAGGGGGCCAGTGTGGCTGGATGAGGGCCCTCTGCTGGGTGTTAGACTTCTTGTGTCCTCAGATAGTAGAAGGGACAAAGCAGCCCTCTGAGGTCTCCTTTATAAAGACCACAAATCTCATTCCTGAGGGCTCCAACCTCCTGACCCAATCACCTTCCAAAGTCCCCACCTCCCAATACCATCACCTTGGCCATTAAGCTTCAACATACAGATTCTGGAGGACATTTTCAGACCACACCACCCCCTCATGTGGCCACATCAGGGAAGCCGTGGCAGGACCTGAGGCCTCATCTGAGAAATGAAGGGTGAATGGACATTGTCCAGGGAAGAGAAGGGGCTCCCAGCTAGGAAGGACAGAAAGAAGCTCTGGTATCTTCCCTGTTGAATTGCTTCTGAAGACTCCAGACATCCCCCAGAAGTCTGTGGGATGGCGGATGTGGAAATCACATGCCCACCTGTTAAAAAAGAAGTGTCGTATTTTTCATGCCAGACATGCAAAATCAGCCTCTTTTTCTCTTTTAACAAGTTCCAGGCACCGGGATATACACTCAAGTTTGAAAGCCACAGCCTGGGGGTCACTCCTTGTGTGGATGGCCTGTGTGCTCCTGGAGCACAGGCTGGTCATTCCAGAACCATCCCCACAGGCCCCAGCCAGGCAGAAAGGTGTTCATGGAGGCTGGGAGAGGGAGTGAAGGTTAGTGACTGCATTTAATCAACTGTATGGGCACATCTTTGTCTTACATCTTAACATCTCTAAAATGGGGATGAGCTTAATAATTTAACTGACACCATTTTCTTCCAAACAAATAATGGCATGTGTCCTAGGTTTGCCAAAATATGGTGGTCATCTTTCCCCACGGTCCTCTAGCCTTTCCTCCCCTGCTTAACTGGCACGCCCACCCAATCTGAGCTCAACATTTCTGGCCCTCGTGGGAAGACCCACCAGCGAGAGTATACCGTGCCCTCAGAATGTTCTCCATCATACTATTACACCTCATGAGCAGTTACACCTGCCACAGCTTTCTCCCTCTGACATCTTTAAATGTTTTCTTGTGGCTCCTGTTTCATTTTTGCCTTTAGTCATGAAGTCTGACCAAAAATAAGAGTTACAGGGGCACATCTTCGGTAGAGATATATCTATAAATACAAATATCCATAACCAGGAAAGTGGTTTGGGGACATTCCCTTGCTGTGTTTCGAGGCTGATATCATTAACTAAAAAGGCAGGCTATTCTGCTATAAGATGTGCTCTCTGAACTGCTCAAAGATCTGTTCTGGTTCCCTTGTGGTAAACTGTAGGACTTCTAAGGCTGAAAGGGTCCATCTTGGGCAGGAAGATATTGGCATAATCCCTTTTTGGGACTTTTCCAGCAAGGATGAAGGAACCCATGCTACTCCATCCATCTCGGTGGCCACAGCCCCCAGCCCTCCCTCCAGCCCAGGCCCCCCCCCCCCCCCCCCCTTTCCCCCCCCCCCCCCCCCCCCCACAAGGCAGGAGTTTTCTCCTAAGGACTGTTGGGACCTCAATGAAGATAGTCTGGAGTTCATCCTGTGTCTCTGGGCAGAAGGTGTGATGAGTGTCCACAGGAATGTGGACAAGGAAGAACATAGCCTGTTGTTCTCAGAACCCAGAAATCTGGTATCTCCATTCCTATGCTGGCCATTACCCTTCTCCTCACATTTCCATGCTATAAGTACCAAGAGTACCAACATGGAAAACTCATTTCCTTCACCTGAGCGTGCATCTGCTAGAAAGCAAGGGTTGGCATTTATCAGACCCCAAGATTGCACTGTAGGGGTAGCTGCTTACATCTGGTCCTTTTGGATTCATGGTTGCTCCCTTCTTGGCTTAAAGGCAGTATTAGAAACTCTCCATTTGGGGGAGCATGTTTAATCTTTCATGAGAATAAATATTTGGTGCTGCTTGTGGAGTTCTTTGGCAGAGCTTCCTCGAGACCTGGAAGGTGCAGACTCTTCTGTATTGTGACTGGTGAGCACCCATCCACCCTGGGGCTAATAATACCTGTAGGTGGTTTAACTGCAGCAGAGGCTGCCAGTTACCAGTCAGTAACTATTGTTCCTCTCTTTGTTACTAACAGAACATTGATTTTATTCAGACCCACGATAGTGCCCAGTTAAAAAGAACTACATTTCCCAATCTCCCTTGTAGTTAGCTTGACTATATGTCTGATTTCCAGCAAATGGAATATAAGCAGAAGGGCATAAGATGCCCTGGAAGTCTCTTTAAAGGAAGCTATCTCATTTGGGAAGAGCATTTTTTCCTCTTGTCAGTTACCTGGAAAGTGTTTGAGATGGCTGGCACCCTAGTAGCCATCTTGGACCATAAAGTTACCTTGAGTATGGAAGCCACCAGGAGAAAGAGACTGTAGTTGGCTCCCCAGTTGCCTTGGTGTTGATGTTACAGGATTTCTTTTCCTCCAGTGTCTGCAATTCTTGGTCACACCACTTCGAAGAATGAAGAGGTAGACCAGACAGAGTGTTGGGCAGCAAAGCTAAGTTTATTGAGTGATAGTACAAAGCTCCTGGAGAGGAAGGGGACCCAAGAGGGTTGCCACTTTATAAGTCTAGGGGTTTTGATGGACTTGTTGGCGGACTGTTTTAATCTGATTCACCCTCCATGAGCCTGTCACCCAGTCAGGTTTTTGTCGTCTACCTATCACCAGATTTGGACTGAGTTCACATGACTTCCCTGAGTTCTTACGATATTTGAAATGAGTTCTTACTGGATTTGGACTGAGATTTCTTAAGATTTGGAATAAGTTCTCATCTCATGATATTTGGAATGACTTCTCATGATATTTGGGTAAAAATATCACAAGAACTGCCAGAGTTCTCAGGAGATTTGGACTGAGATCTCATACGTCCAGTGGTGGGAAGTGACACTGCTACTCCTTCCAGCATCTCACACTGTAGCTCACCACTGCTTCCAGTGATGACAAAGTGCACGGCCACGCAATCCCTGGTCCTGCACTGTATCTCAACACTGCCTCTAGTGGCAGTAAAGAACACTGCAAAAACTTCTGGCTTCCCTTGCCCTGCTGCTGACTACTGCCTCCATTGGCGTGAACCGACACTCCCTCTTCCAGCATCTCACACTACAGCTCTTCACTGCATCCAGTGGTGTGAAACTGCATTGCAGCTTCTTCCAGAGTCTCACACTGGAGCTCACCACTGCCTCCAGTGACAGCAAGCTGCAGTGTCCCATCTCCAGCACTGCTCACTATGCAGATCACCACTGTCTCCAGTGGCACTAAATGGCACTCCAACTTCTTTCTCCATCTCTCATTGCAGCTCTTCACTGCCTTTGGTGGCAATAAACTGCACAGTGATCGAATCCATTGTCTTGCTCTGAAGCTCAACACTGCCTTTTGTGGCAGTAAGCAGCGCTGTAAAGCGTTCCAGCATCCCTCCCACTGCAGCTCATCATTGTCTCCAGTGGCAAGAATCATCACGGATTCTTCTTTCAGCGTCTCACTCCGCAGCTCACCACTACTCCTATGCTAGGTAACTAGACTGCCACACTTGCAGCATCTCAAATTGTAGCTCTCTGCTGCCTCCAGTGGCAGAATATATTCCTGGCATTCCTTCCAGCATCTCTCAAGGCAGCTCAGCACTGCCTCCAATGGTGACAGGCAGCACAGCCACGCCATCCATGGCTCACTGCATCTCAACACTGCCCCTAGTGGCCATAAGCAGCACTGCAAAGCCTTTAGGAATACCTCACACAGCAGCTGACCACTGCCTCCAGTGACAGGGATACACACAGCCTCTCCTACCAGTGTCTCGCCCTGCAGCTCAACACTGCCTCCACTAGTAGGAAACTGCACTGCCACTCCTTCCAGCATCTTAAGCTGCAAATCACCCCTACCTCCAGTGACAAGACAGTTCACTGTCACTCCTTCCAGCATCTCGCATGGCAGCTCAGCACTGTCTCCAAGGGCAACAAGCTGCAGAACCATGGCATCCATGGTCTCACACTGCATCTGAACTCTAGTTGGCGGTAAGCAGCACTACAAAGACTTCAGGCATCCCTCACACTGCAGCTGACCACTGCCGCCAGTGAGGAGAACCAACGCTGCCTCCTCTTCCTGAGTCTCGCCCTGCAGCACTACACTGCCTCTAGTGGTAGCAAATTGCAGTGCCATTCCTTGTAGCATCGCACCCCACAGCTTACCACTGCCTCCAGTGGAGACAAGTTGCACATCCATACCAGCCACGGACTCGCAGTGCATCTAAATCCTGCCTCTAGTGGCCATAAGCAGCACTGAAAAACCTTTAGGCATCCCTTGCACTGCAGCTGACCACTGCCTCCAGTAGCAAGAATCGACACAGCTTCATCTTCCAGCATCTCACTATGCAGCTCACCACCGTTTCTAGGGCTATGTAACTAGATTGCCACTCCTTGCAGCATCTTGAGTTGCAGCTCACCACTGCCTCCATTGGTGGGAACTGATACTGCCACTTCTTCCAGCATCTCACTGCAGCTCACCACTGCCTCAAGTGGTAGAAACCTGCATGTCCGCTCTTGCAAGGTCTTACACTGCAGCACTAACTGCCTCCAGTGGCAACAAGTGACACAGCCACACCACCCATGGACTCAGACTCTCACTACTGCCTCTAGTGGTGGTAAGGAGCACGGCAAAGCCTTCAGGCATCCCTGACACTGCAGCTGAACAACCCCTCCAGTGGCGGGAACATCACTGCATGTCTCCCAGGGTCTCTCACTGCAGCTCCACACTGCCTCCAGTGACCACATTCTGCACAGGCATGCCACTAATTGTCTTGCACTGCAGAACATCACTGCCTCGAGTGGCGTTGATGAGCACTGCAAAACCTTCTGGCATCCCTTGCACTGCAGCAGACCACTGTCTCCCGTGGTGGGAACCGCCGTTTCCATTTCTTCCTGGGTCTCGCAGTGCAGCTCAGCCTTGCCTCCAGTGAGAGAATTCTGCATTGCCATGCTATCAAGCAGCTCTCATAATTCAGCTTTCCACCGCTGGAGGCAATGATGAGTTACAGTGCAAGAGATGCTGAAATATGGAGCAGTTCAGCTTTCTGCCAAGGTAGGAAGTGCTGAACTTTAGTGAATGAGACACTGGAAGACGTGTGGCTGGCACTTCTGACAGTGGTGCAGTGGACAGATACAGTGCAAGGCGTGGAAAGGAGAGGCAGTGTGGATTTCCGCCACTAGAGGCAGTGATGAGCTGCAGTCTCAGTGATGGTGGAAGACATGCCTGTGTGGCTCCAGACCAGCAGAGGCAGTTGTAGGCTGTATTGGTAGACGCTGGAAGGCCTGGCAGTGCAGGTTCACGTAAGAGTCACTGGAAGGCATGGCATGCTGGTTGCCACCACTGGAGGCAGTGGCGAGTGGCAGTGTGAAAGACGCTGGAAGATGAGTCAGTGCGACCTGTTGGCACTGAGGGCAGTGGTGAGATGCTGGGTGAGAGACCCTAGGAGGCGACACACTGCAGCTTGTTTGTCCAGGAGGCAGTGGTGAGCTCTATCATCTCTGTTTCTCCAGGCTCAGGAGTGGTGGTAACAACCGCTAAAGCCATCCACCAACCCAGCATTGTGTCTGTGTCCCCAGGGATCGTGGTAATGGGCTGTCAGGATGGTACAGGAGGGGCCTCTTGATGGATGTTTGAAGCCGGGGGGAAACCAAACCCCTTCATGTTGCATTTAGAGCCGATCAGTTGAGCGTTTTTTTGGAAGAGTAACTTCGCTTCTCCAAAAAGGATGATGGCATTGGTCGACTTTAAAATGAAGCTAATTACTACTTAAGCATGTGTCTCCCCTCCTCCCAGGAACTGGAGCAGGTGTGCAGGCCTTGGGTCAGAGGTGCCTTCTTATCTCCACCTGACAACACTTCCCCACTCTGGCTCCACGAGATCCGAAGTTTTGAAATCAGTGTCTGAGTCAGTCATGCGGCTGGTTATGTCACAGGACGTCAGCGTTCAGAGAAAGCAGCAGTACCTGGGGTGCAATGTCACATCCATGTCAGGACGAGAGGTAAAGCTTCCTTCACCCCAAACCTCCCGGGCTTTTCCCTTGTCTCTAGTGGAGCCACAAAGTCAAACTGAAGCAGCTGTGAGCAATCTAGAGCGGGCGCCAGAGCTCCTGAGTTTCCCTGCAGGGAGAACGTGGCAGGGGATCCCATTTTCTTTGTTTATTTCTGGCTTACGAAGGTATTTGGAACATCTTTTTCCAAAGCAATCACTTTGATTACAAAGGGAAAATGAGATTTCCTCTGTGTGTGTTTTCAACATAAAATTTGTTCCTTCATCCAACGGTGTTCATTGGGCCGAGGTTGTGGAGGAGTGGCTGGCATCTAGAGATAGGTGGCTGTCTGCGGTCTGATAGAGACTTGGATGATGTCTTCTCATTTATCAAAGGTGATGTTTCCTAATTGAATAGTCTTTTCATCCGAAGAGTCATAGTGAAGGCGGAGAGAAAATCCTAAATGATTCCAAGGAGACTTTTATGATTTAAAAGTTAAGCTTGACTTTCTAGTTTCACTAAATGGATCATCTAAATATTTGGACATGCTGTATTTTCTCTGTACTTTCATTTGTGGTGAAGTCAGGAGAGTCTTTGGGAATTCTCCTGGATAGAGGCATGCTGGTGGCTTCAAGGGGCTTGGGATCAGGAACCCTGGGGTGAATTTCTGGTACTGCTTGCCTGACGCTGGGTGAGTCAGGCTATCCCACAGGTTTTCCATTTCCTCCTTAGGAAATTGCTGGCAGGTAATGTGCTTAAAGCGGAACCTCCTGCCCTGTTGGTGGGCATGTGGGCTGAGGCAGCCACTCTGGAACACAGTGTGGTGGTTCCTCCATAAAGCTAAGAATCGAACAACCCTAGGATCCAGCAATCGCACTCCTAGGTATTTACCCAAAGGACACGAGAATGCACGTTCAGTGGGGTACGAGCACCGGGATGTTTACAGCAGCATTATCGACAATAGCGAAACTGTGGAGGGAGTCCCAGTGTCCATTCACTGATGAATGGCGAGAGAAGACGGGGGAGATAGATATGCAATGGAACAGGACCCAGCTTCCCAGAGAATGAAATCTTAGCATCTGCAAGGATGCGGTTGGATCTGGAGTGGACTAAGCTAAGCAAACTCTGTAAGTGACTTCAGTCGTGTGGAATTTCAGAAAGAGCACAGATGCACACAGTGCGGGCAGGAAGATAGGCAAATGAGCAACAGGGTCACCTTGGAGGACAAACGGAGGGTTGCTAGAGGGCAGGTGTGGGGGGCGGGAAGGGTCAAAGGGGCGATGCTATGAGGGAGGGCACTTGTGACGAGCGCCGGCTGTTGTCTGCAGGTGAGGAATCACTAAACCCGAGCCCCGAAGCAAAGGAGTGAACGCTGCATGGAAACTACCTGGAATTGAAGTCAGTGAAGAAAAGACAAGACCGTGTTCTGCTTCACGAAGAGTGAGGTAAAAATGGAGGGATTTTCGCTCTCCTATTCTGTAGATGGTAGGTTTCAGACTACTGTGGTGGGACACGCTAGTTTCTTATTGCACAAGGAGCCCTCGGACAGCTGCAGGGAAAAACTCAGATCTCAGAGCACGTTCATGTTCATGTTCCGTTCAGGAGGGAGCCTTCTGCCTTTCTCAGGAAAGCCTTGGGCCAGTGTAATTTTGGAAGGGGGGAGATCCTGGAGCTCCGCGGCAGACGGGAGCTCCAGGGCTGGGTAGAGCTGACAGGGGTCCGGGAAGAGAGCGGAGTGCATTCTGCAGGAGGCTATGGGCAGGGCTGGCTCCCGGGGTGGCTGTGTGTCCCGCATGTGACAGTTGTGACAGGTGAGGGCGGGGAGCAGGTTCCTGGCTGAGGACAGGTGAGGCGCAGGTGGAGAGCTGGCGGAACACCTGCTTCTGTGCCACCAGCCTCCCGCAACGCGCACAACCTCGTCGTCTGTCCCTGTCACTCAAGTTCAGACCTCCCCATGTTGCCAGGCGGAGACGTTGGTTTGGGCTTCTTTCTTTTCATGTGGGTGACGTTTCAAAAGTTGGATGGTAGAAATGATGGGTCATCAGAACATCTGTTTCTCTTTTATTTCCTGTTCTTCTTTCAATCACTACATGAATCAGACCTGCCAGTGGAAGGGGCAATCTGTGTTTTTCTTTCCTGTTTTAATTAAACAATGGGAAAGCAGTCTTCTGAAATAGTCCGAGAATCCTTTGTGGGGGTCCATGTTTTTCTCTTCCATGAACCACTTTCTGATATTGGAAATTATTTTTGAGTGACACCTGGGTGGCTCAGTTGTTCAGCGTCTGCCTTCGGCTCAGGTCATGATTCCGGGGTCCTGGGATGGATCCCCGCATTGGGCCCCCAGTTGGGTGGGAAGCCTGCTTCTCCCTCTCTCACTCCCACTGCTGTATTCCCTCTCTTGGTGTGTCTCTCTATGTCAAATAAGTAAATAAAATCTTCAAAAAAGAGAAATTATTTTTTAAAGTAAAGCAGAGCCTCAAAGTTCTAACAGGGTACAGTGCCCTTTGCAAGGGGGAGAAACAGTGGCTCACTGTGCTCCCAATGGAGCACAGGCCCATGTTAGCCTTCCCTGGCAGCAGGGGTGGGGGGATGGGGGATGGGAGGGTGGGTAGGTGCTGCACACCTGGTGGCCCATCCTGGGCTCTAAAACCTGACCCCGTGAATCAGGTGCAACTTGAACTGGGGAATTCATGAAGAAAACAGAACGAACCCAGGAGGGTGCCTGTATCCTCTGCACTAGGACAACTCCACCGAGCAAAGGAACTCATCCCCCATGAGGCATGTCAAGATTCCCGAGGGTGTGGGCTTTGCTCATGGGAAGAGGTTGCGTCTTCATCTTTATCTGGACCAGAGCCATGTTGTCTGGTTATGGAGATCCAGACCTTTACGTGACCATGTCATTATTATTCTTGTGATGTTAACAAAGCAATCTAGACATTGACTTTGAGATACAAATATCAAATGGAAAAACATAAGGTCAAATATATATATGAGGGCTGAGCTTGTGGTATCTCTCATTGGTATGGGCAATGCAGGGCTGCCCGTATGAGAAAGAACAAGGCATTCTATTTAGATAGAAGTGTGCTGTGCTCACTTTTCCTTACTTCTCTGAAGGGAAAAAGTAGTGGTGTCTGGAGCTTGGTTTCTGACTTGAAGGAATGGGAGACAAGAGATTTGAAAGAGCAGGGTTCATACTGACGTGGTGCTCTGTGCCCAGTGAGTGAGGGTTTGAAGCTTGGACTTGGGAGCGTTGGTGTTCAGGGGGGATGTTGTCCGAGTTTCCCGCACACAGAGTAGATGAACTAGTCTGCTTCATCGGACCCGTTCCTGCCTTTTGAAGGGCAGCCTGAAGGTGGCTTGAAACCCTAGGGCACCTGAGGAATGATCTGGAAGGCACACCTGGGTGGGCCCATGTAGGCAAACCCAGGCAATTCCAGAGCTAACCAGGAACACGTTTCTGAAACTGGAGTTGGCTTCTCTCTGAGCAGCACTGAGCTGGGTGAAAAGCAGTCCCTGGGTCATAGAAGTCACTATGTCAGCAGGCGTGAGCCTGGCAGGTTGGTCAGAGCAGATAGCTGGGAGACTCTGAGGCTGTGGCAGTGGGCCATCACTCATGATGGGTGGACCAGCCTACTCCAGGGACAGGGCTCTGCTCCCTGGCCATCCCTCCTGCTGCAGATGTGATAGAAAACTTGCTTTCTGTTGGGCCCTCAGGCCCTTGTCTCAGTAGGGGGCTGGTGGGAAGCAGCCCACAGGCAGCATTATGGATTCTTGCCCAGTGTGCCCCTTGCTTCCTTGGCTGAGGCACCGTAGGTGTCCTCTGCCTGGCATCTGTGAATTCAGCCAGCAGTGGCACTTATTCCAGAGCCACAGCCCTGAGAAATCCTCCCCTTTCCTGTGGTGTGTGCAAGAGGCCAGTTTGCATTTGGACCTGAAAGCTCAGCTCCTGCCATTAGGTTCCAAGACCACACAGCACACCAGTGTCCTTGAAGCTCTAGTTCCACGTTGGCCTGACATGCAAGACTGAGACCAACCCTGGTGCCCTGCTGCTGCTGGTGGTTCCTTCCTGAAAACTGCAGCAAAGCCTGGTTTGTGATGACATCCCAGGAAAGAGGGACAGGTGCACCCTTCTGCCCCAGCACAGGAGGATGCTGGACATCAATCACAGGTGGCTGGTGCAGGGAGGAGAGATGTCTGTTTCCCAGGACCTTGGCCAGAGGGAGATTTGGATTCTGGGATGCTTCTCTGCTCAGCTTTCTCAGATGAGCATATCAGACAAGGGGAAGAAGTATTTATGCTCACCTAGAATCAAGGAAGGTATCTGGTTTCGGGTTTCATGTGCAAATGGATTCCTCTTATGGCTCATTATCCTCATGGTCTTCAGGGTGCAGTAGGGGGACCCATTGTCTCAGGCATCCTGGCTGTGCAAGAGCTCTTTTTCCCCCAGGGCTCTGGACTAGGAAATCAGAGGGAGTCAGTGGTGAAACCATCCAAGTAGGCCTCCATTTCTCCCTTACTGAGATGGCCTGGTGACTGTGATAACTGCTCTGGAAATAGAGACCAGGTGACAGGACTGGGTTGCTGAAGGGGAGTTGGTGGTGGTGCTTGCTATTCACATAGTGGCCAGGTGGAACATCACTAGGAAGGTGATGCTTGAGTCAAGTTCTAAAGAAGGTGAGTGATGTCCCGTTAGGGGTGGGAAGGAAAGGGTATGGAAGGGAAAGCATATGCAAAAGCCCTGGGACAGGAACATACCAGGTATGTCCAGGAGCAGCAAGAAGGCCCTGTGGCCAGAGGAGACAGCTTAGGACATGATCAAAGGGAGGTGATACTAGGGTGACTGAAAGCCATTACAGAGCCATGACCCCATGGGACCCTGTTTCACTGGGCTATCCTGGCTACAGTGTTGAGAACAGATGACAGAAGATAGAGGTAGGGCAAGGGAGGTCAATGATGAAGCTTTTCTAGGAATTCGGGCAAGAGATGGGCTCCAGTGTGGACCAGACAGGTGGCCTTGGAAGGAGGAGTGAGTCCTATTCTGGGTACCTATGGAAGATAGAGCTCACAGGATTTGCTGATGGGTTTGATATTAGGAATGGGAGAAAGGAGGAACTGACGTATCTTCCAGCTCTTGTTGGTTGTCCTGAGTGAGGCAAAGGAGGAGGTTTCTGGGGGAAGGAGGTCATCCATGTTCCACCTGCTGAGGAAGGGGCCTTTCACAGTGGATATGCTGATGTTTGTGTCTGCGAGAAGTTGAACTTCTACCACCTCAGCAACTTTTAAGTACAAGTCTTCCCAACTTTTGTCAAAGTTCATAGTTAGACACTCTACTGTTGGAAAGATCTACATTATTCCCCAGCTCCAGCAGCAGGAAAAAAACTAAAGAGGATTTCCCTCTTATGAAAAAAGTAAAAAAGTGGGCATCGGGTGCAGCATCTGTTTTGTGGGGAGCCACTACAGAGGTGTGCACCCCAACCAGCTCCTTCCTGGGCACTGCTCTCCGCGTCCAGCCACCAGCACTTTGAATTGGGTCTGAGCATCTGCTGGCCTTTATCTCTATTTAATTTGGGTATCCATTGGGATGTTGTGTCCTGAGGCCTAAGAGGCGGCAAAGAGAAGGAACTTTTGGTGTCTGAGCACGCTCACTAATTTTTCTGTAGTAATGAATAGTAATTTCCTTTTCAGTTTACACCATTTCTGCTGTGAAAGGTTTCCTAGGATCCCTGTGCTTTCAAATAGTTAGGGAGCCTGTACCCCATCCTGCGGGGGTAGCTTTAGACTCCATGCTGCACAGAACATTCCATGACTTGCGGATTTTATCACTCAAACATGGCACCTTTGACCACCTTCACCCCTTTCCCCCCTTCCCTGAATCTGGCGACCACCAATCTGTTCTCAGTATGTATGCGTTCAGTACTTCTTTGATTCCATGTGGAATGTCCATGAGAGCCTCTGGTGTTGATCTTTCTGTGTCTGAGTTACTTAGCATAATGCTCCCAAGGTCGATGTTTCCATGTCTGGTTATTGTGAACAATGCTGCAGTGATCATGGGAGGCATCTCTCTTCTTGAGCGAGTGTTTTTGTGTTCTCCAGAGAAATACTCAGTAGAGCAATTACCAGGTCATGTGGTAGTTGTATTAATTTTTTCCCGGAACCCCCATAGCATTTGTCACAGTGGCTGCACCGACAGTGCACAGGGTCCCCTTGTCTACACACTCTTGACCACACCCGGTGTCTGTCTCTGGGACGATTGTTGTTCTAACAGTTGTGAGGTGACAGCTGATTGTGGTTTTGACTCATGTTTCCCTGACGACAATTAGTGATGTTGAACAACTTTTTCCATGTCTGTTGGCCACCTGTGTGCCGCTTTTGGAAAGTATGTATTCACATATTCTCCCCAGTTTTTATTCAGTTTTTGTTTAGATTTGAAGGAGTGTTTTGTGTATTTTGGATATTAGCCTCTTCTCATACATAGGATCTGCAGATATTTTTTCTCATGGGGTAGGTTGCCTTTTAAGGGTTTGATGGTTTCTTTTGTCATGCAGAAACTTTAGTTTGATGTCCTTCCACTTGTTTATTTTTGCTTTTGCTGCCTTTGCTTTTGGTGTCTGATGTAAAAGACTCTTCACCAAAGCCAATACGGAAAAATTGACGACCTGTGTTTTCTTCTTGGAGGTTTATGGATTCAGTTCTTACGTTCAGGTCATTCATCCATTCGTAATTTTTGTGTGCGGTGCAAGACGGTGATCCAGTCCCATTCTTCTGCGTTTAGTGTCCGGTTTTCCCCGTACCGTTCAGTGAAGACACACTCCTTTCCCCGCGGTATATTATCTGTTGCTGTGTCATAAGTTAAGACCATACATGTGTGGGTTAGTTTCTGAGGTTTCTTTCTCTTTCTTTCTTTCTCTATTTTTCTTTCTTTCTTTCTTCTTTTCTGGTTTCTTCCTATCTTTCTTTACCTCTTTCATCTTACTGTTTACTTGTTGGGAAATTATTTTTCCTGTCGGAATATGTGCAGTGTGGACTTCATTGGTGATGTCTTCGCACTCTTTCTTAGGACTTTTCTCTGACGTCTTTGTTTTTGTAACTGACTAGCTGGCTCTATAGCTTTTGACAGGTTGAACACTGGGGCAGAACTACTTAAGTAGTATTCTAATCTTTCCATCAGACACCAGATTGTGTCTGATTGTCGCCTTTTGTGATGTTCTCAGTTGTGATGATGGATATCTATATTTCCTTCTCTGTGATAGGTTTATTAAAGTGAATTTAATGTCTCTTAAAATGTGGATTCTAAATCATCCTTATTTTATAATATATTTATAGAAAACAGTGTGTTTAAGGAAATGCATTTATTGGAAGCAATGGTTGAAACAGGACATAAATATGACTAATTCCCATTCAAAGTTAATAATTCTATCACAGCTAAGTTTAAATGTACTTTTTTATTAATTATTTTTATTAAAATATAATGTATTATTTGCCCCAGGTGTACAGGTCTGTGAATCATCAGGCTTACACATTTCACAGCACTCACCATAGCACATACCCTCCCCAATGTCCATAATCCAACTACCCTCTCCATATAAATATACTTTTAATATACTAATGAATAAACTTTGCCAAAAGTACTATGATTATCAGTTTCTGAGCTTTCTGTTGTGTTCCATTGACGTGTCTGTTTTTATGCTAGTCCCATGCTGTTTTGATGACAACAGATTTGTAATCTAGCTTGAAATTGGAGTGTGGTGATTCCAGGTTGCTCAATCGCTTGTTTGCCTCTTTCTTTCCCTCTTCCTCTTTCTTTCTTTGTTTCTCTCTTCTTTCTTTCTTTCTTTCTTTCTTTCTTTCATCTTAAGTGAAATTATTTATTTGTTTGTTTGTTTGTTTATTTTTACCTAGTTTACATATTTATTCTAAATCTTTTTCCTTCACTTCTTTTTTATGATCATATAATGTGTTATTTGTTTCAGGGGTACAGGTTTGAGATCCTTCCATTCTACACAACGCACAGTGCTCGCCACAACACAATACCCTCCCCAGTGCCCATCACCCAGCCACCGCATCCCCCCCTCCCTCCAGAAACTTTCAGTTTGTTTCCTGATATTAAATGTGTCATATGCTTTGTCTTCCTCTCTGATTTCATCTTGCTTCCTTTTCTCCTGTCTTCCCCTTTGATCCTCTACCTTGTTTCTTAAGTTCCACATATCAGTGAGATCATATAATAATTGTCTTTCTCTGATTGACTTATTTCACTTAGCATAATACCCTCTAGTTCCATCCCTGTCATTGCAAGTGGCAAGGTTTCGGTTTTTGATGGCTATGTAATATTCAGTGGTATATCTATCTGTATTTATCCATTCATCTGTTGATGAACATCTGGGTTCTTTGCATACTTTGGCTATTGTGGGCATTGCTGCTATAGACATTGGAGTGCAGGTGCCCCTTCAGGTTACTACATTTGTATCTTTGGGGTAAATACCCAGGAGGGCAATTACAGGGTTATAGGGTAGCTCTATTTTCAACTTTCTGAGGAACCTCAACATTGCTTTTCAGGGTGGCTTCACCAGCTTGCATTCCCACCAACAGCGTAGGAGGGTTCCCCTTTCTCCACATCCTCACCAACACCTGTCATTTCCTGACTTGTTCATTTTAGCCATTCTGACTGGTCTAAGGTGTGTCTCATTATGGATTTGATTTGTAATTCATTTGTAATGTGGAGGGATGTTGAGCACCTTTTTACGTGTCTGTTAGCCATTTGGATGTCTTCTTTGGAGAAATGTCCATTCATGTCTTTGGCCTATGTCTTGATTGGATTATTTGTTCTGTGGGTGTTGAGTTTGGTACTTTCTTTCTAGATTTTGGATACTAGCCCTTTATCTGACATGTCACTTGAAAATATCTTCTGTGTTTGTTGCCTTTTGGTTTTGTTGACTATTTCCTTAGTTGTGCAGAAGCTTTCTATCTTGATGAAATCCCAACTGTTCATTTTTGCTTTGGTTTCCCTCGCCTTTGGAGACTCTCTAGCAAGAAATTTCTCTGGGTGAGGTCAAAGAGATTGCTGCCTGTGTTCTCCTCAAGGATTTGGATGAACTCCTGTCTCACCTTGAGGTCTTTCATCCATTCGGAGTCTATTTTTTGTGTATGGTATAAGGAAATGGTCCAGTTTCATTCTTCTGCATGTGGCTATCCCGTGTTCCCAGCACCATTTATTGAAGACACTTTTTTCCCCCGTTGGATAGTCTTACCTGCTTTGAGGAACATTAGTTGACCTAGCTTTGAGGGTCTATTTCCAGTTTCTCTGTTCTGTTCCATTGACCTGTGTGTCTGTTTTTGTGTTGGTACCATACAGTCTTGATGATTGCAGCTGTGTAATAAAGCTTGAAATCTGGAATTGTGATGCCACCAACTGTGGTTTTCTTTTTCAACATCCGTTTGGCTATTCTATGTCTTTTCTGCTTCCATACAGATTTGGGGATGATTTATTTAGTTCTATGAAAAATGTGGTGGTATTTTGATAGGGATTGTATTGAATCTGTGGATTGTTCCAGGGAGCATAGACATTTTCACAATATTTCTTCTTCCAATCCATGAGCGTGGAATGTTTTTCCCTTTCTTTGTGTCTTCCTCCATTTCTTTCATGACTGTTGTTTAGTTTTTGGAGTACAGATACTTTCCCTCTTTGATTAGATGGATTCCTAAGAATTATGGTTTTGGGTGCAGTAATACATGGGATGGACTCCTTAATTTCTCTTTCTTCTGTTGCATGTTGCTGTAGACAAATGTCAATGTCACATTTTATTTTCTGCCACTTTATGGAATTCCTGGATGATTTCTAGCAATTTTGGGGTGGAGACTTTTGGGTTTTCCACAGAAAGTATCCTATTGTCTTCAAAGAGTGAGAGTTTGACTTCTTCCTTGCCGATCTGGATGCCCTTTTTTTTTTTGGTTGTTGTTGTTGTTGTTGTCTGAATGCTGAGGCTAGGAATTCTAGTACTTTGTTGAACAACAGTGATGAGAATGGGCATCCCTGTCATGTTCCTGACCTGAAGGGAAAAGCTCTCAGTTTTTCTCCATTAAGAATGATATTCGCTGTGGGTTTTTCATAGATGTCCTTTATGATATGGATGCATGAGCCCTCTATCTCTCCATGATGAAGAGTTTTGAACAAGAAAGGATACTGTAATTTGTCAAATACTTTTTCTGCATGTATTGAGAGGAACCTGTAGTTCTTGTTCTTTCTTCTATTAGGGTAGTGTATTACATTCATTGATTTCTGGTTGTCGATCCACCCTTACAGCCCAAGAATAAATTCGATTTGGTCATGGTGACTCATCCTGTTGGATCCTATTGGCTATTATGCTGGTGAGAATTTTTGCATCCTTATTCATCAGGGATGGTGGTCAGTAATTCTCCTTTTCAGTGGGGTCTTTCTCTGGTTTTGGGATCAAGGTAATGCTGGCCTCATCAAAAGGGTTTGGAAGTTTTCCTTCCAGTTCTATTTTTTGGAAAAGTTTGAAATAAGAGGTATTAAATCTTCTTTAAATGTTTGGTACAATTCCCCTGGGAAGCCATCTGGTGCTGGGCTCTTGTTTCCTGGGGGATTTTTGATGACTGCTTCAATTTCCTTGCTGATTATGGGTCTCTTCAGGTTTCCTATGCTTCCCAGTTCAGTTTTGGTCATTTCTATGTTTCTGGGAATGCATCCATTTCTTCACTGCCTGATTTGTTGACATAGACTTACCACCCTGTGTTCTTTAATTGTTTGTAATTCTTTGATGTTGGGTGTGATTTCTCCGTACTCATTCAAGATCTTATTGATTTGGGTCCTTTCTCTTTTCTTTTGGAGAAGTCTGGCCAGGGGTGCATCAATCTTATTTATTCTTTCAAAGAACCAGCTTCTAATTTTGTTGATCTGTTCTACAATTCTCTTGGTTTCTACTTCATTGGTTTCTGCTCTAATCTTTATTATTTCTCTTCTCCTTCTAGGTTTAGGCTTTCTATGCTGCTCTTTCTACAGTTCCTTTAGGTGTAGGGTCAGGTTGTGTATTTGTCCTTTGTTGCTTCTTGAGAAAGACTTGTAATGCTATATAGTCTCCTCTTACGACTGCCCTTCCTGCATCCCAAAGATATCGAACAGTTGTGTTTTCATTTTCATTTGTTTCTGTGATTTTTAAAAATTCTTCTTGAATTGACTGGTTGACCCATTCATTCTTTAGTAGGATGATCTTTAGCCTCCATGTATTTGAGTTCCTTCCAACTTTCTTCTTGAGATTGAGTTCCATTTTCAAAGCATTGTAGTCTGAAAATATGCAGGGAACGATCCCCATCTCTTGGTACTGTTTGAGATCTGATTTGTGACCCAGTATGTGATCTATTCTGGAGAACATTCCATGTGCACTAAAGAAGAATGTGTATTCGTTGTTTTGGGATGGAATGTTTTGCATATATCTGTGAAGTCCATCTGGTCCCATATGTCATTCAAAACCTTTATTTCCTTGTTGATTTGCTTAGATAATCTGTCCATTGCAATGAAAGATGTGTTAAAGTCCCTACCATTATTGTATTATTGTCCACGTGTTTCTTTGATTTTGTTATTCATTGACGTTTGGTGATGGTGAATATCTTTTCATGTGACTGTTGGCCATCAGTATTTCTTCTTTGGAGAAATGTCTGTTCATGTCTTCTGACTATTTTTTAACTGGATTGTTTGTTTTTAGGGTGTTGAGTCGTATCCATTCTATATATTTTGGACACCATTCCTTTATTGCATAGAATATTTGCAAATATCTTCTCCCTTTCAGTAACTTGTCTTATTATTATTACTTCTTCATAGTTCTTCTGCTGAGCAGAAACTTTTTATTTTGATATGGTCCCAGTAGTTTATTTTTGCTTTTACTTCCTTTGCCTCAGGAGACAGTCTAGAAAAATGTTGCCTTGGTCCATGTCAAGAAGTTACTGTCTGTGCCCTCTTATAGGATTTTTATGGTTTCAGGCCTTCCGTTGAGGTCTTGAAGCTTTTTAGTTTATTTGTCTGTATGGTGTAAGAAAGTAGAGTAATTTCATTCTTTTGTGCATGGCTGTCCAGTTTTCCCAACACCATTTGTTGTAGAGACTATCCTTTTTCTTTTCAATATTCTTGCCTGTTTCTGAAAGATTAATTGGCCACATAATTGTGAGCTTGTATATGAGCCTCTACCCTGTTCCCTTTGTTGCTGTGTGTATTTTTGTGCCAGTACCATACCGTTAGGATGACTGCAGCTTTGTAGTATAACTTGAAATCTGGAACTGGGACTCCTCCAGCTTTGTTTTTCTTTCTCCAGATTGCATTGGTTGTTCAGTATCTTTGGTGGTTCCACACAAATGTTTAGGAGTATTTGCTTGAGTTCTTTTTATTCAACTTAAATTCAATGAGCCAACTTATAGCACATCATTCATTTCAGATGTAGTGTTCAATAATAGATCAGGTGTGTATAACACCCAGTGCTCATTGCACCATGTGCCCTCCTTAATGCCCATCATCCAGTTACCCCATCCCCATCCACCTCCCCTCCAGCAATCCTCAGTTTGTTTCTCTAATGAGGAGTCTCTTATGGTTTTTCTCCCTCTCTGGTGACTTCCCATTCAGTTTTCCCTTCCTTCCCCTCTGATCCTCTGTGGTGTTTCTTCTATTTTACATATGAGTGAACCCATGTGCCGATTGTCTTTCTCTGACAGACTAATTTCGCTCAGCATAATACCTTCCAGTTCCATCCAGGTGGATGTGATGGTAAGTCTTCATCCTCTCTGACGGCTGAATAATATTCCGTGTTAGAAATGAACCACATCTTCCTTTATCCACTCATGTGTCCATGGACATCTGGGCTCTTTCCATAGTTTGGCTAGAGTGGATATTACTGAAGTGAACACTGGGGGGCAGGTGCCACTACTTTTCACTCAGTCTGTATCTTTGGGGTAAATACCTAGCAGTGCAATTGCTGGGTCATAGGGCAGCAGCTCTATTTTTAAGTTCCTGAAGAAACTCGATAATATTTGACAGAGTGGCTGTATGAGCTTGCATTAAGACCAGCAATGTAAGAGTGTCCCCCTTTCACCACATCCTTGCCAACATTTGTTGTTCCCTGCCTTGATAATTTTAGCCATGCCAACTGTTGTAAGGTGGTATCTCATTGTGGTTTTGATTTGTATTCCCCTGATGGCTATTGATGTGGAGCACTTTTTCATGTGTCTCTTGGGTGCTTGTTTGTACTTTTCATAGAAAGGTGTGTTCATGTTTACACCTATGCCTTAAGCTGGATAAGGGTAGTCCCAGAAGCATGGAAGGTGTGATCTGCTAGTTGTGGAGACCTTCAAGGACATTTGAATTAAGGACTAGAGTTAAGGAGAGTATTAGGCTTAGGCTTTGCATTCAGTATAGTATGAAAGTATAAATAAATAATTGGTTCTTCTCTGTAACTATTTGGGTTACATGCTAACCTTTACTCACTATAAAATACTCTAAGAAATGGTTCAAGATTTCATTCAGATTTTTTCTGCTCAAATCCTTTCTAGGGTTCCAAAAGGCATGATTTCTGACTTTGTTGCAGAATGAGCCCTCTGCTTTGTTCTGGTATCCCCATGCCCTGGGGATTTGGAGCCAGTCCTCTGGGCATGGGGTTGGGGCCTTTGATCATGCCAGGTTCAGTCTGCCAGCTGTATGGTAAGACTCCCAGAGCACTGAGTTGAGGGTGTGAGTCAGGCTCCAGGCTTGTGTCCAGCGGGCCACTGAATGTGGGGGTGGCCTCAGGTGCACATGCAGATTTCTCCCACTCTAAATCATTTCCAGAGTTTTAAACAACATGGTTTCCTTCTGGTGGCATGTGGAGTCCTCTGGAATTTCTCGGATATTCCCAATTCATGGGGTTTGGAGACAGGTCTCTGGGGAGAGACCCCACCAAGCCCAACCTAGGGTTAGGGTTGGGGTCAGGTTTAGGGTCAGGGTTTAGGGTCAAGTTAGGGTAACGGGTTAGGGGTTAGAGGTAGGGTTTAGGGGTAGGTATAGGGGTTTGCTAGGGTTACTTCACGTGCCTTTTAATTCAAGATGTCTATGCTTAAATAAGACATTTTCTTAGAGTATTTTAAAGTGAGTAAAGGTTAGCATGTAACCCAAATAGTTACGGAGAAAAACTAAATGTTCCAAAGCAGCACTTAAGACAATATTTCTTGACATTTCTGTTTAATGGTCAAAATAATAGAAAATAGAGTTGCTTATCACTTTTTCCACATATGTATTTGCTGGCCCTGTCTTTCTGGTCTTGGCTGAAAACCATCTTCTCAGTGGGCTTCCTTAATGGGTCTCTCTGAATGGGATGGCTCTCTTAGCCCTTAGCCTTCGTTCCTTCCTATCGTTGATCCACTGATTATATCCCACACTATTTGCAAGTTCCCAGGTAGGACTAGATGCATCCATACATTTACACTGAGTAGATACTCCATAAATATTTAATTGAACAAGTATGACTTTCTTTTTAATCAAAAATACCCACATTTTATTAATGAATTTTTTACCATTTCAGAATATATTTGGAGAAATCTCTTGCTCCATGAATACATGTCTGTCAAGGCTGAGGCTTCCTTATGTCCTGTGTCATGCTTCCCTGAGCTAGCTGGAGCACTCATGACCCATGCATGAAGCTCAGCTTCAAACCTTAGGGGTGAGTTCTGTGAAGGGCCTGGGGGGCATTTGGGGGACTTGTCCTGCTGGACACCACTGTGTCATCTGGGGCCAGATGTGATGTGAGCACCCCGTCTTTATCTTTTCCCATCTTCCTCTACCCTTTGTCAACATGTGGGTTTCCCACCCACCATATCTTTGCAGACAAATTCTGAGATGGCCTATGGCTCAGGACTCCACTGGCATCACAGAATCTCGTTATAACCAGTGTCAGAGGGTTCTGTGGCACTGACATGACCTTTATTCCCAGAATATGCCCCATGAAGATACCCATGAGAGTCTGGGAGTCCAGGAAAGTAAAATGTGTGATTGTGGCTCTAGTTAAAGCCACTGTGGGGATCATGCTGGAGGCCATCTCACATCTCAGGCTGGCTCTTTCGCTGATTTCCAATATGACCAAGGAGACTCACTTCCTTGGAGTTTCAGGCTCATCATTTCTAAAATGAGGAAATATTTTTAGATTAACTGATTCATTCAAGAATATAGAATGAACTCCTTGGAAGTTCTAGGCAGTCTCTAAGATGGATTTTATCTCAGGACTTCTGACTCCCATCCTCCCACTCCTATTGAGCTGCCCCATTGGACACAATGGCTGTTCCATGGAAATTCCCCAGGGCAACATTGGACTAGCAAGTGTCTTCAGGGTGTGCCCCCACACCATCCGATGTGGCTGAGGGGCCTTGAGCAATTCTGAACCAAAACCAAGTTTTTGACTAACTGGCCATGTGCTGTCTTACTTGCACAAGAGTAGCAGTACCTGGATCAGGCCTTTAATGCGACACTGAGCCAGCTTAGTGAGGACCTTGCCCAGGACACTAGCCCTATGATACTGTGAGGACACTAGGAGTCCACAGTTAAATCATGCAATGCAACAAGTGATTCTACATCAGGGTAGATGATGCAAAGTATAGTTTCAAAGCAGACATGACAAAAACCATTTAATGACAGAATAGTATGTAGTTAAACATACTCTGTACTATGGCAGTGATGGGAAAAGTGAACGATGGGGTCAGAAAGGGGTGTGAGAGTTCCAAGAAGCAGGTTGGAGTCATCAGCGGGTAGGGGGTGTCTCATGGAGGAAGGGACCAGGAGACTTGTCACGGGTTCCAACAGTGCAGCATCAGGGTGTGTGCTCTGCCTGACCCACGATTCCCAGGGTCACTGGGGGCATTCTAGCTCCAGAGGATCTGCAGACTGCATATTGGTCTGAGCAGAGCCTCCGTGGTATGTTCTTGGTTCCTGGGTGTGGCTCTTTCTTGGCTTCTGGAAGCTGTTGGTTCTCCTGTTATTTTCCTCTGAGGTTCATTATTTAGTGTTGATTCAGTATTGTTAGTTGACACAAATTCTTTCTGAAAAGAAGTGGAATAGAAGTCATCCTTGTTTTCTAAGTACCTGAATAGATTCAATAGTAATAGCCTTTTCCCAGCCCCCTGGGCCTTCATCTGCTGGCCAACTCCGAGATTTCTGAAAACATATTCTACTTTTAACAGGTTGAAAGAATGAGTTAGGTTTTTAAAGAATTCAACAGCGTCCCACTTTTCATAATCTATAAAATGATCTGTAAACATTGAATGGACAAGGTGTGACAGGATGAAGGAAGTATTGGCTTTGTACTGAGTTTGTGCCATTGTTTACTCACTGTTGCCCCCGTGTGGCCACTCTCCAGATAGCACGTGGCCAAATGTGTTTCAAGTTATCAGATTCAAGGGGCAATAAGACAGAAGAAGGTTGGTTCTCGAATTCCTTATCTCCTACAAACAATCCTCTAATTCATGAGCGATCTTCTAAATCAAGTATAATTTAACTAGATATTAGAGTAAGGTTCAGGGTCAAGTTGCATACATTAACTATGGACAGCTTTTTGTATGTCAATCTTACCTGCCTAAAGAGTTTTAAAAAAAAAATAAAGTGAGAGAGGATATAGTCACCAAAGCACTGAGCACATTACCTGTCCCAGGAAATAGGTAACTAAACATAATTACTGTTTCATCTTAGCTGAGGATGAGGAGCTGGTCCTATAGGAACTTGGCAGGTAGCATCTGTGGCCAGCTGCCCATCTCCCTGTGACAGCCACACCCAGCTCAGCACATCCTCTGCTGTGCTCAAGCGCAGCAAACAGATGGACCAGGTGCAGTTGTGACTCCCTCCTGTCAGGCATAGCTTGCTTCCGACAGCTAGAGAAGTGGACCAGTTCACACATACATGACATGTTCTTTTGATGCCTTGCTATCTGTCTCCCCTTTCTGTCACCCTGGTCCTGAACCTTTATCTCCTCTGAGAACTCGGGTTTGCAGATTTCTCTTGACTTTTCAAAGTGTAGGTCTCTGTTGCCTTTGTTCCTGTTCTTGGATCAGAGATGAAGGCAGGAAGAGTGATCATACTGTGAAAGCAACAAAAAGAAATATCAAGTGTGCTTGACCCTCAACACCTCAGACTTGAAAACAATGGCCAACTACGAACCTCATGTTCTACACAATCAACTTCAGGGACTCATAGATGCATGTAAAATGAAATTGTACTGAAAGAAATCTCGTACCAAACTTTGGCCTTGCAGAAGACAGTTTAGGGACACCGTCCCTTGCCTGCCCTGTCATTTCCATTCTGGACAATGCCCGGTCACACTGACATGTGTAGCCACACAGGGGGAACAACTGACATCCTCCTGGTGCACTCCCAGTCCCGCCGCCTCCTGGTCTGGCCAACGCTGCACACCCCCAGTCCTCCTGAGCATTCCCTGTAGTGTCACAACTGTGATCACCCTCCTGATGCATTCCGGGTCCCCCTGCCCCTGGGTCTGGACAACCCTGCACACCCCCAGTCCTCCTGAGTGTCCCCTGTCATGGCACCTGTCACACAAGGCTGTCATTTTTGGTCTCTTGGTGTACCTTTTCTGCATGGAGTAGATCTCTCTCACAGATGCCTGTCTGGATGACAGATGGAGGAATGCTTTCGGGATCTTTTGTCCTGGAACAGCAGATACCCCTCAAAACCCTGATAGGCAGGGGGAGTCTCTGTCCCTCTGTGTGTCCCCAGCCTCCATGGAACATAGCATCTAGGATGAGGGATTTGTGAGTCCTCGCAGATGAAGTTTGTTCTATGAAGGTGGCCTCCTTCTGAGATCATTATGGAACCACATAACATGGCCGTTCCTGTGGGACAGAAAGCACAGTACTGTACTGTGTTCTCCTTGCACACAGTGGCTAACAAAGAGGAAACATACGCTCACACTCACAAGTTCACACTTACACCTCCGTTTCTGAGCATCACCATCATGTAAACTACACTGAATTCCCGCTGGCTGCAGACATGTAGACGTGCCACTCAAGGTATAAATACAGGAGGATGGAGATGGAGTTCTGGCTAAAAGGATGGAAGTCCTTGCCTCTGAGGGTGAAGAAATTCAGTTTTATTCAGAAGGCACTACGTTCCCCTCAAAGAAGTGACATGACCCTAGGATCTTTGAGACCAGAGGTTGGAACAGACTTTTCTGTAAAGTCTTCTGTAAAGATTTTCTGGTCGGTGTTGCAATCCATGTGGTCTCTCATACAGTGACTCCACTCTTGTACTGTGGCTTGAAAGCAGCCACAGACCATCCACACCTAATGTTCCAGCCACACTTGATTGACAGAATACAGGGGGTGGTCCCATTTGGCCCTTGGGAGTAGTTTCCCACACCCCAGATTTGCAACATGGTGGATGATGCGGGGAGAGGGCTCTTCTTTTCCCATGGCAGATGGGAGTGCACTGGGATCTATCCTGCCAGACCCCGGCCCCTCCATTTGAAGGGGAAAAAAGATGATAGTGGGATTGGCTAACAATTAAGACCTCAGGAATTCCCCTGCATTTCTCTGTAGGCCTCGAGCTTGCCACGAGATGTTTGTCTGTGCTTGAATTCCATGTAGGTATTGCTTGGCTGAGTATATCCCCATTGCCCGTCAGTTATATCTTGTGGGTTATATACCACACAGGTGGTCATCTTGTTCAGGCCAAGACCATGAGCACATTGAGGGTTCTCCTGAGTTAGCAGAAGTTCTAGCAAGTGTGGGCTTCAGGACGAGTCCGATTCAGCTCTCAGCAATGTTATGGAGCCCCTGGCTTCCTGGGCCCTTGGTGGCACTGGCACGAGCTTAGCCTAGGCCACTTATGCAGTCATGATGGAAAAGCCCCTGGCCTGGGTGGTCGACCCCATGCTTGGCTCTGCAGGCTGAGACCTGAGGTTCATGCCACCTCTTTGGCTGGGACCAGGTCACCTGCCCATGGATGAGCCAATCCCTGGAGCCAGGGAGTGGAGCAGTGGAGACTGGCACATGTTGTTAGGGCCTCTGTTGTGATGACTTTTCTAATGGCTATGGTGGTAAGGTCTTCTGGGATTCATCTGTTAATAAAATGAATATTAATTTCTGATATTACGTGGGTCCGAGATGCTGGCTTAGCACCTAGCACCTCAGTCCTGGCACCTCAGTACTACTGTACTACTCTGCAGAGGCGATGGCTGAGAATGAGCAAGGTGGTTGGAAACTGCTCTGGAGTGCACAAGGGAAGGGTGTGTGTGTGTGTGTGTGTGTGTGTGTGTGTGTGTGTAGGGGATTGGGGATAATAGCTCTGGCCAAGCTGTATCTCCAATTTACCTAGGTTCAAGAAGGTGCAGGGAATCCGTGGTGTTTCACTGCCCATCCTTTTGCAGATGAAGAATATGTCTTTTGCGTGGACTATGGCAAGACTTGTTCCGAGTACCTCTAGTTGGTACAGAAGTCGGGGAGAGCAGCACCTTCCATCTGCTAGGATAGGCGTGAGAGGCTGTGTGCTCTCAAGAAGGTGGCTGGCTTTCAAGGGCTCACTGTGACCCTGCACACAGGACTCTGTTTTGTTCAAAAGATGCAGTATCGGAAGCATACGGTGCCCCATGTAATCCCGGGAAGGGGACAGACCTAGAGTCCACTGTTGAGTTACTTCGTGGGATGGGGGTGATCTGCAGCATCCGCCTCATGAAATGTCTGTCCTTTATTGAGTTCTGGGTGTGCTTTCTGGGACTGTTTTCTAATGGCTGGGATTTCCAAGGAGTGGGATTTTTTGGCATCACTGTAAGAGTTGGTCCACCGCGAGTAGGGAAGTCCCCTTCTGCTGCTGAGAATTGTGTCTCTAGCAGTTGGAGTGTGTGTTACAAGCCTAGAGTTCAATGGTGAGGTGGTTACAGTGGTGAGCAGGCTATTGCTATTGATGATTTTTAAGGGTGAATTCCATAGGATGAGATGTTAGATCTTATGGTCAGGGATCCTCATTAAGTGCCCAGAAAGGTGCTTTTTCTGAGTTTCATATTCGATTTCTTTTTCTTACTTCTAATAACCTTCCTTGTACTTGATGTTCCAATGAGCAGTGCGTTATAACATTGCCTGCATTTTACCCATGCGTTAATGGGGATTTGAGAAAGGAAAATGTCGGTGCTTCCAGAAATGGTACACTGGAACAGCCAAATAATAAAATTTCATTTTTGACACAAAAAGGAAGTATCCTGCTGGGATTCTTAGTTTAAAGCAGGGGAGAGGTCCCTCTTTTGGTATTGGTAATGAGTACCATGGGCCTTCCTAGGGAACATTACCAGATTCTGTTGTAAACTTGGTCTTTGTTATTGTGGAAGAATCAGGAGTCAACCAATTATTTGTCTCCCTTTCATTTTCCATGGACATTTCCATGATATCTGGTTTCACACCTCTACCATTGTGAAATCATCCTAACTTTAGCACTAGCTCACCCTTCTCTCCCAAGGGTATGTTTTGGCCGAGACAAAAGCCGCTTCTGGGTGACTGGGAGACTGCAAGACCAGAATTCAGTCAGTAGGGAGTTACTGGGATCCTAAATTCCAAACCAGCTCCTGACACCCAGATGAAATACATTGCAGATTTAGAAAGGTCAGATAGAAATTTTTGTGTCCTTGGTAACAACTGAAGAAAATGTGTCATCCCTAAACCTAACATTAACCCCTAACTTTAATGCTGAAACGTAACCTGACTTTAAAGCCCAGACTGGAAGGAACCCTGAATGCCAAACCTAAAATTGAACCCGAAGCCTGGACTCTGAACCTGAGTCCTGGATCCAAGCCCTGAACCATGAACCTAAATCCTAAACCAGAACTCTGAGTCACGAACCCTGATCCCAAGTCCCAGCATGAACCCAAACCCCAAATTTGACCTTGAACTTTATCCCATAAACCCTGAGTGTTAAGACCTAACTCATAAACCTAAAGCCCTAAAGTATAACTGTTCCCTTGCCCCTCACTCTAAATCCTCACCCCGACCCTAAACCCTAACCCTGATTTCAAACTCTGACTGAAACCTGAACCTGAAACCGAATTTGAATCCCTCACCACACTTTGTTTATGCATTCGCCATTGATGGATATTTGCGGTTTCTACCTTTTGATTCTTATGAACATTGTTTGGTTTGGGGGCTAGGGTTAGGGTCTTGGGTTGGGGTCAGGGCCAGGCTCGAGAGCAAGTTGAGATCAGAATGTGGGTCTGCTTCAGGGCCAAGGTCATGTTCGGTTCTACCGTTTGGGTCACGGACTGTTGTCATTCCATATTGTTTCCAAGTCCTTGTTCTTTAGCAGTTTTGGAGAAGCTGGGGGATATTGGGCTTCAGGCAGCTTGAATTTCCGGAATGAAATGGCTTCAGCAAGACCCTCTGAGGGAGCAGGTGCTTCAATTGAAGGGTGAGCTCCCCTAGTCATGCACTGCCCTCCACTGCCTGCAGAGGGCGCCAGACCGCAGCTCCCGCCCTGAGCCTGGCCTGTGCAGCCACCCCTGGGACAGGAGCCCAACTTCCTCAAGACCCACTGTGGAGGCTTCTGGAGGATGTGGGGCTGCTCCCACCCTGACAGGACCAGCCGTGGAGGATGTGGGTTCACATCCACACTGACAGGACCCGCTGTGGAGGACGTGGGGCTGCATCCACACTGACAGCAGTGCAGCCTCCTCAGGACCAGCTGCTGGAGGAGAAGATGAGAAGAAACCCCCTGAGCAGGGACTGGCAAGGAGGTGCGTAGTCTCAGGACCCCATGGAAGAAGGGCGTGCCGTGTAGATACTGGGCATTCCATGGTTTTGTGTGTGGTGACATGGCCTCCCACGGTGCTGTGCGTGGGGCTGTGGGGTCTCCCCTTTCTGGGCTTGGATGTGCCCTGTGTCCCGCGTCTGTGTTTGTGTGCACCCAGATTTGGTTCCTGGGGCTCCTCAGACATCTGCAGTCAGGGAATAGCCACCCACCTTGGGGTTCGTGCTTCCTCCACCTTGGCCCTGCAGGGTCCTTCCCATGTCCACACCCGCTTCAGAGTTGGTCCGGAGTCTGGAAATTTGGGAATGACAGCGTGGACTCTGTGACGGCTTTGGGGAGAGGAGATATTTTCACAGTGTCGGTTCCTCCCTGAGCACAGCGTGTCTCCTGGACTCCGTGTGTCTCCCTCCATGTCTGTCATCAGTGTCTCACGGCTGTCAGAGGACAGGTCTGTCACCTCCTTGGTTCAGGGAACTCCTAGGAGCCTTGGTCTTTTGGTTGCAGTCATAAATGAGATTGTTCTCCATAGTCTCTTTCTGATGGTTCCTTCTGAGCACGTAGAAATGCATGTGATTAGTGTATATTGATTTTGTTCCTTGCGAGTTTCTAGAATTTATGAGTTCTGTTCACCTCAAATTCAAACTGCCAGTTATTTGCCAGCCAGATGGGCTTATTTGGAAAGAGCAGAGAACGGCAGTCTGGGCTGAGCAAGCTCCGGTCCCATCACAGGCAAGTGCAAGAAACAAAGGAGAGGAAAGTTATTTCATGGAGAAGGAGGAAGAAGTTGGAAGGGGTTCTTGGAAGGAAAGTCCACTGAAGAGAGGCAGGGGTTCGGGGTGATGGAGGATTCTCCCCGGCTGAGCTGCAGGGATGGTGATTTCTTCTAAGAGATGAACCCTCCAGCTTCACTTTTTGGGCCTGGAAAGCATGAGTCTCTCCTGTGGGAGATTCTGATGTGGGGTCTGTGATGGACACTGAGCGGCAGGTGCCCCCTCCATCTTCCCCTTCTGGCGTCCCCAGTCCACTTTACTGAGGATTCCCTTCATGCTTTTTCACAGCTCTAATCCGGTTGTGGTAGAGCCTTGTGGAAAACTGGAATTCCAAATCCCACTGCTTCTAGTGCACCTGAGACATGGGGGCCCCCGATTTAATCCTCCCACGAGTCTCTTGCTAACATGTGGCCTCCTCCAAGGGTGAAGTGGCCTCTCCACGGTGGGTGACCTGGATCTGGGAGGGCTTGGCCGTCATCCCGAAGTCTGATGTCCTCTCTGCTTCTGTGACTTTGTGCTAACATGGATGTTTGGGAGAGTCATTTACTCTGCGGTGAGTTCAAAGTGCAGGCATCTTGTCGCAGCTGCACGAATGCACTTCATCTCCCCAGCTGTCATTTCTCTACTATGTTTGCCACTTTACAGGGGTTTCTTCGGTGCAGTTTACCCCAAACAGGGACACTGTCCTGAGGAAACACCACATAACCCCAAGTGAGGAAATCATGACACTCTCCACATTTGAACGCAGACCACAGGCCCACTTCAGCTGTCACCACCTGCCCGATGGTCTGAAATGTCTTCTCCATTCAGATCCAGTTTTCTTCTTCTGGACCTTCCCCTAGGACTTTCCTTTATTTGGGTAACCTTGATGGATCCAAGGAGCACAGACAGCTCCAATCTGAGTGGTGTTTCTACGTGGCTTATGTCACTGGGGCTGTTTTCAGTGTCCATCCATGTTGTGACATGTATCAGTCCTTCATTCACTTTTTCATGGTGACTAAACAGAACAACATTAACCCCTTAAAACATTTCAGATACACAGTTATCTGGTCTTGGCTGAGTTCCCATGGTTGTGCATCATTCTCCAGAACTTTCTCATTCTCCCCGAGGGAGACCGTATGCACGAAACATCAACTCCCCATTCCCCTTCCCCTCAGCCCCTA
The DNA here is from genome assembly GCF_010015895.1 of Lontra canadensis. Taxonomy (NCBI): domain Eukaryota; kingdom Metazoa; phylum Chordata; class Mammalia; order Carnivora; family Mustelidae; genus Lontra; species Lontra canadensis. Next base: position 1,417,951 of record NW_022631094.1, on the reverse strand, counting down.
CAGTCACATTCAACATTGAGTGTCTGGATACTTCATATAAGTGGAATCATACAGCATCTGTCCTTCCATGACGGGCTGATTTCACTCAGCGTAATGACTTCCAGGTTCAATCCATCTTGTAGCCTGTGTCAGAACACCTTTGGTTTTTTTTGTTTGTTTGTTTTTGATTTTTTTTTTAGATTTATTTATTTACTTATTTATTTGACAGAGAGGGAGATCACAAGTAGGCAGAGAGGCAGGCAGAGAGAGAAGAGGAAGCAGGCTCCCCAATGCCGGGGCTCAGTCCCAGGACCCTGAGATCATGACCAGAGCTGAAGGCAGAGGCTTTAACCCACTGAGCCACCCACGCGCCCCAGAACACCCTTTGTTTTTAAGGCTGAATCGTGTTCCATCGTGTATAAACCACATTTTGTTTATCCATTCATCTGTCAGTCAACGCTTGGGTGGCTTCCCCCTTTTGGGTCTTGTGAGAAAAGCTGCTCTGATATGGGTACTTGCACTTTAAATTTTGGGGGGGCATATAGGCTGCAGTGGAATTCTGTGTCTGATATGTTGAGGACCACCATTCTTTTTTTCCCCCACAAACGAACCATTTTACTCCATTCCTTCACATGGCAGAACAAGATTGCCATTTATGGATCTTTCTCGTTTTGTTTATCCTGTTCCCCATGGATGGATATTTGCACAGTTCCTGGTTTTGCCCATAGTGAACATGGCTGCTCTGAGTGTTCCTGTACATTTTTGTTTGTTGGTTTGAACCAGTGTTTTCAATTTGGGAGGTGTATATCTAGGAGTATAATTGTTGAACCATATGGTAATTCTGCTTTGATTTATTTGAGTAAATGCCAAACTATTTTACACGTAGACTACACCATTTTTCACAAGCGAGGTTTAAGCATTTCAGTTTCTCAACACCTTTTTGTTATTTTTAGTTTTCTTGATCATAGTGATTCTACTTGTGTAAAAGACATCTAGCTGGTTTAAATTTTCATTTCCATAAAGACTAATGATGTTTAACATCAATTCATGTGTTAGTCACCATTTGTATGATTTCTCTGCAGAAAGGTCTATCCAAGTCCTTCATTTTAAAAATGGGGTTGTCTTTTTGTTGAAGAGTTCTAAAAGCTCTTTACATATCTTGGGCAACAGACTCTTATTAGATAAATAATATACAAATATTTCCTTCCATTTGGGGGCTGCCTTTTCACTTTCTGGATAGTATCTTCTGATGAACAAAGATTTAAAATTTTTTTTTTACATTTCTTTTTTAAGTGAGTGAGAGAGAGTGTGCAAGTAGACAGGGTCAGAGGGAGAAGGAAAGAGAATCTTAAGCAGGCCCCACACTCGGTGTGGAGCCTGAGGCTGGGCTCGATCTCATAACCCTGAGATCATGATCTGAGCCAAAATTAAGAGTCAGACGGTTAATCAACTGAGCCACCCAGGTTCCCAGGACAGATTTTTAATTTTGAGGATATTATTTTATCTGTTTTTTTCTTTCCCTTTATATGCTTTGATATCAGATGTAAGAGCATTGCTAAATCCAAGGTGTTGAAGATTTATCCCCATTTGTTTCTGCTAGAGTCTATAATTTTACCTCTTATATTTAAGCGTTTAACTTATTTTGAGTTAATACTTATATGTGGTGTGAGGTAAGGGTCCAGTTCCATTCCTCTGTGCATGGATAGCCAATTGTCTGGCACCCTTTGTTGAAAAGACCATTCTGTCCCCCCAGTGCAATGTTGTCCACCCTTGTCAAAATTCAGAGGACCACTGATGAAGGGGTTTATTTCTGGGCTCTCCAATAAATCCCACTGATCTGTATGCATACTTTCTTTTTTAAGATTTTATTTATTTATTTGACAGCCAGAGATCACAAGTAGGCCAAAAGGCAGGCAGAGAGAGAGGAAGAAGCAGGCTCCCTGCTGAGCAGAGATCCTGATGCAGGGCTCCATCCCAGGACCCTGGGATCATGACCCCACCAAAGGCAGAGGCTTTAACTCACTGAGCCACCCAGGTGCCCCTGTATGCATAATTTTTAAAAAATATATATTTATTTAAAATTTTAAAAATTCAATTAATTACCATATATGTGGTATTCTTTTCAAGGGCTATGCATACCTTTATGACAGGATCACAATGTTTTAGTTACTGTTGCTTTGTATTAAGATTCGACCATTGAAAGTATGACCCTTCACCTTTGATTTTCTTTTTCAAGATTGTTTCGGCTATCTTTTGGTCCCTGAAAACTCCATATGACTGTTACGATTAGCTTGTGTATTTCTTCCCAAAGGCCTTTGTGAAATTTCTTGGGAACACCTTGAATTTCCACATTGCGTTGTGTACTGTTGCCATCTTACCAATAGTATGTCCTTTCATCACCGTGGGGAGTCCTCAGATTGATGTAGGTTTTCATTACTTTCTCTCAGCAATGTTTTGTACTTTCCATTGTACAAGACTTGCACCTTGATTACCTCTATTCCTAAGTATTTTGTCAATGTTGGTGTTCCCTAAAATGGCATTGTTTTCTTAAATTCCTTTTTGGATGATTCATTGCTTGTGTATACAAATAAAAGATATTTTTGTATTGATATTTTGTCCTGTAACTTTGTAGAATTAGGGTATAAATTACAAAGGTTGGTGGGTCGTGCACAGAGCATTAATGTTCCGGTCAGTGATTGCCTTGGGGTCCTTCTCGCGGGTCTTGCTGGCATCTGGGAGTGGTTATTACTGGAGGGGTCATTTTGGTGCCAGCCGGGTCTTTGACTTGAGTTGAGAGATGAGCCTGAAGGAGGGAGGTCATCGATTATGGTCAGAGTGGAGGTGGGTAAAGGCCTCTTTAACTCAGAGAGCGGAGAAGCTTCAAGCCCCTGCAACACACCTTGCCCTGTTCGTCACTTCCAGCTTCCTGGTCCTGAGTTCTGTCCTTTTAATGAACTGGTGAGGTAGTAAGTAACACGTTTCCCCGAGTTCCATGAGCCACTATTAGAACAGACTGTGAGCAGACTATTAGAACCTGAGTAGGAGATTGTGGGGACCTCCGATCTGTAGCCCATAGCTCAGAAACATGGGTGACCTCTCTGCCCAGCCACTGTCTGACCACTAAGTTAACAGCATAGGGATCCAGTGACCCCACACAACAAAGAACACAGACTTGACAAAGATTGCTCAGAAAAGTCACTGAGCCAACAGTAGCAACTACTGCAAGCAGCCATAAGGAGGCCTCGTGTAAGGAAGGTCTGATTTCAGGATGCTTCCATGATAATATTCATCATCACACCCTGAACTCGTCAGTAGGGCCAAGTCCCCCAGCTGGGGGACAGGTAGCTTCCAAATGTTCCACCTGCCTCTCCCCGGCTCCCCCAGCCATGCACAACTCTGTGCTGCTTCCCAGCAAAGGGCAGTTTTAACCAAGGTCCGGAAGATGGGATGGGTTTTCCTGACTCCCCCGTCACCACCTCCCACACAGGACTGCAAGAGAGGACAGTTTCCTTCAGCTTCTCTTATGGTACCTGGTGGGGTCTGGATATTGACAAAGAGAGATGAACAGGAGAAAAGCAGGCAAAGCGTATTGATTTTTTTTGGTGGGAACCTCCTATGAACATGGAGACCATCAGAGGTGACTGGAGCAGACAGCTCTTCTACCTTTTAGACAAAGCCATGGATGGGGGAAGAACTGAGACACAGGGGTTCAGACTAGGGCTAGTAAATGATGAAGAGGTAACTAGAAAGATAAAGGTTCAATTAAGCAGGTTTGTTCCTACAGCCTTTGGGGCCCCGAATTCTTCCTTGATTCTGGTGAGAAGCATGTCCTCCTTGCGGTCTGGGCAGAGCAAGTGCCACATGGGAGTTTTCTGACCTGCTTTCTGACCTTTGAAGGGCTGAGGGCTGGGGATCCGGGGAACCTTCCTGCTTCTGCTCTATGCAAAATTCTTTCAGTTACTATGTTGCCAAGGTGCCATATTTGGGGTAGTGTGTCCTGACCCTCACCGGCCTGGTGCTGTGCTCCTTCTCCTAGTATCAAGGACATCGGATGTGCTGCTGCGGAGATGTCCCAGCCCTGGGGCCGCCCCTTGTCCAGGGAGCACCTGCCTCCGGGGTTGGGGGGGTTTGCCTATGACTTCCCACATGGGTTCCCTGTTGCTATGGGTGGCCACCTCTCCTTGGGGAGATAGTGTGAGAGTGTGCCGATCTTACTTCGAGAAACTGACTTCATTCCTGCAATGTCTACCCAGTAGTGGGATCATACAGGAGTTCTAATGTTAGTGTCTTGCGGAAGCTCCATACTCTTCCCACCATGGCTGTGCTAACCCAGGTCAATTCTGGATGATTTTAACTATAAGCCAGAGATTTTTCTAGAACCTCACCAGCAGAGAACATGAGGAGAACATTTTCAAGACCTTGCTAAATATACTAACCATAGGAACAAACTGGTAACTTGGAAACTATTGAAATGAAGAACTGGTTCTCCTTCTCCCATGTCTGGCTAGTGTGCTGGGCTCTGGCTCGATCCCACCTCAGGAGCTGAAAGGTTGACCTCCCAGGTTGGCTGCCACTGAGATGGTTACCATTTCCAGAAATTCTTCAGGGTGTGCCCAGTGTTGCCCACCTGTGCACGGATCATGTTGGCAACCTCTGACAGTGGAGCCACGGGTCCTCCAGACATGGTCCCTCCCCTGTCCCCCAGTGAAGCCATCACACTGAGGGTTTAGTGGGACAGGAGCTGCCCCCAGGCAAAACCACCTGAGATTCCCACTGTCCGTACCTGACCTCCAGATGCTACTCAGTTACTCCTGAGCTTCTGGTGCCTTCCTGGGACCCTGACCTGGCTGTTTTCGGACAGTTCGTTCAGTGGTACCCTCACTTTCTGCGACGGGGATTTGCTGGAGTCCGCAGTGTGTCGGGCTGCCTCACCTGGATCTCTTCTTGAAGGTACATCGTCTGGGCCATCTGAGGACCCAAGACTGTGGGTCTGTGACCTGGTGGATTTCTGAGCAGAGCTGGTGGGATGGGAGAGCTGTAAGGCCCAAGTCAGGTTTCCAGAAAGCTGTTTGTGGTCCCTAGCATCCTACCAGTTTTGAATCAAAGCCCTGAGATCTTTAAAATGTCAGCAGTATTATAGCATGGCCCCGAAAATCACATGTCTCAGTGCGCCTAACCCCACCTAAATATTGGCCACTTCTTGCACTTGAGCTGAGAATTTGGAGGATTTGGAGTCGGGGCTTGAGGGAAGGTTGTGGGCCAGATTCTGTGTTTGGGGACACAGGCCATCCAGAAAGCTTGTGCTGAGCCTGAGGAGAGGTCCTGTGTGGAGAACCCAGCTGCAGACACTGCTGTCTGCCGATGACCCCTCAACCTGCCCCAGGGCACCTGCTGCTGGGGGAGCGCCTGCCCCTCCTCTCTGCCTGAGGGCTCTCTCCTGCATTAGCAGTGCCTCCTCCCCTAACAGTCACCACCAGCCTGCAGCCTGGGAGGATGGATACCCCAATGATATCCAGCCCTGGGGACAGATCCCATGTGTGTGGGACGTGGTCTCCCAGCAGGGCTGAGTGCCAGGCCCCCCGGTGCTCGCTCTCCTCCTATGGGCTCACGGTGGCACATCCCCCCTCAGGCTCCCTGGGCCCAACTCCTCCCCTGCTCAGAGACCACCCTTGGCCCAGGCTCCACACGCTGGGGCAACGGGTCATCTGGACCTTCTGGACTCAAGCTTCCATGGCCGTGACATGGACACAGGCTGGCCTCACAGACTCGTCAGAGAGGACCCAGTGCAGGAAGATGCAGGCACTGCAAGAGAGATGCCAAGTGACCCCAGAGGGAGCACACAGGCCTACTACACAAAGCATGGGGCTCATGGAGCCCAGTGTGCAATGTGGGCACCCAGCCAAGGGGCATAGGAAATCCTGGCGAGGGTGGCCCCGGTGGGGGGAGGAGAGACCATAGAAGGGCCACAGAAAAGGGAGGAGATAAGGAAGATGACAGGACAGAGCTTCCCAAGGAGGTCGGTGGAAGGATCAGAGGCTCGCAGAGACCCTGGGAACACTCGGAGGCCCTGGAGATGTTGGCTGAATCACTGTCATTTGGTCAGAAAAGTTGTGTCACAAACCCCCAGTCAACACTGGATGATTTACTCTTTGTTGCTTGTAGGAATCAGGGAGTATGGGGCCATTAGCCCTCACGGTGCACGAAGTCTAGGATATATTTACTTTTCATCACTTTTGGGGACTGGATTTTCCTAGAGGAAGTGCTAAGCATGGGTCTCTCCATTGTTTTCTTTGTGCAACAGGCCTCTGTTTTCAGGAGCAGATTCCTGGTGCTCATCACCACTGCCAGCCCTGAGGACTGCCCCCTGTCACCTCCCACAGTGGACATGACCACGTGGGTTAGGGGGTGCTCACTGATGAAGCCCCAGTGCTCAGTACAGAGCACGGACCCCAGATCCTCTGCTGAATGCAGGAGGGCATGAGAGAGCGAGGGTGGGAAGGGAGGGAAAGGAGATAGAGTAGAGAGGAACAAAAGGGAGGGAGAGGAAGGAGGAAGGCAGGGGAAGGAGGGAGGCAGAGATGGAAGGGAGGCAGGGAGGGAGGGAGGAAGTGGAGAGAAGGAGGATGATAGGGTGGGAAGGAGGAGGGTTGAGAGGGAGAGAGGAGAAGAAGGGAGGAGTATCGGAGGGAGGGAGGGAGGATGAGAGGGAGGAAGAGGAAGGAGGGAAGGGGGGACAGGGTTGGTGATGCAATGGCGAAGGGAAGGGAGGGATGGAGGGGAAGAAGAGGGGGCATGATGAATGGGAGAGTGAATAAATGAGGTAGGGAGGGAGGGAGTGAAACCACGAAGCCAGGTGCACACATCAGGAGCCATTATTTAGGGTGAGCTCCGAGGGCATCACAGTCCGGGCCCCGGATGGTGGCACGGGGCACGGCCATCTGTCCTCTCAGCGCTGAGCTTCCTTGTCCTCTGCTCTCTGTCACCCTGGATCCATTCTACAACCTCAACAATTCTGAATGTTCCCAGGAGCAGGGTGGCAGGAGGGCGTCTCAGGAGGGGCTTTCTAGATTCTGTGCCCCCGATGACACTGGGACAGTAGCTATTGGACATTCTACCATAAGGACTGGGACTGAGGATCCCATCCATCTCCCAGGGCATTAGTGCTGTTCCATTCCCTGCTCCCTTCGCCACCACCGGGCACTCCAGATGATACATCTGCGAAAAACCACGCCAGGGTTTCTGGGGGTGAGTCCCAGGCCGAGCACGGCTAGGTGAGGGGCACCTGCTGCCTGGGATGGGTGCTGCTCACTGTTCCCCAGACAGGGGTGCTCGTCACCCTTCTCTCCAGGGGACCTGCATCGGACCTCCGGTTCTTCACATTCTCCCCAGGGCTGCCGGTCCCCAGACCTGGCACCTACCACTCTGAGGGTGACTGGCGCTGCCTCCATAGGGTTTCCTTTGCCAGTGTCCTTCCCCGGGAGCTCCCGAATCTGACACATACTCCCCACGTGCCTGTTCTCCCCCGTGGACTTGCATGTATTTGGTCTCTGTCCCTGTGGAACCCCGTGACTTGGAGCCTGGTTTTGACCAGAGTCAGGTGAAATGATTTTCTGGTCTTGGGTTGTGAGCGATGTGTTTGCTCTCTGTGGTGTGTCTTCCAGCTTTCTACGTTTCCCTGGTTTCTGTTTGGGGTCAGGCTTTGGTGTCCCAGCAGGAACAGAGGTCTCACCCCGAGACTGTGCCCATAATTCCTGAAGGGTCCTCTGTGATTACATCTCATCTGTAATCCATCGGGCAGGTCAATATCGAATAAAGGAAAATCTATGTTAAATAAGCACAGAAGAAAAAGGAGTTCCCTTTCAAAATCGGTGGGCAGACACAAAGGCAACTTTTGTGTGATTCCACGTACAGAAACATCCAGAACAGGGAGTGGAAGAGAGAAAGCAGCTCAGGGGTTGCGAGCGTCTGGGTTGGAGAAGAAATGGGCAGGGAGGGCTTTGGGTTCAGGGTCTCCTTTGGGGAAGGAGATATCCTGCAGCGATGTTCTGTGGTGTGGTGGGAGAGCGTTGGGAATGTACTTAAACTCACGACACATTCAAATGAAAACAAGTAATTTTATTTAAAACAAATGATAAATAGTATACAGAACAGGAAAAGATAAAATATCAATACGTAGCAAAGAGGAAAAATGTACATGTCGGGGACAAAACATTCCTGCAGGTCGTCAGGGTCGGGGGACAGAACAACGGGTAACTGTTCTAGGAGCAGGGCTGTGGGCTCTGGATGGGGCTCTGGGAGCGCCGCAGGAGCACCAGTAGGGGCAGGGGTTGGGACAGGAGCAGGGACAGATGCAAGAGCAGAGGCACAGGCGGGGGCAGGGGCAGGATCTATAGCAAGAGCAGGCCCTGGGGCAGGGGCAGGATCTATAGCAAGAGCAGGCCCTGGGGCAGGGGCAGACGCCAGCTCTTCCTGGACAGCGCTGTGGGCAGGTGCCCAGTCTGCTGCTGGCTCCTGGTCTCCTGCTGACGTCCCTGCAGGCACCA
>NW_022631094.1:1383880-1409029 GCF_010015895.1 Lontra canadensis | reverse complement strand
AAATGGCCAGAGCCATCGGGGAGCCCTACGACAACATCCCCATTGAGCGAAAGTGTTTGCAGAGCATGCTTTCTTCAGCTTGCAGCCTCTGGACATAGGGACGCAACATAAGAACATGTTGCTTGTTCAAAGATCCGCAACAAAATGAGCTGGGCAGGGGGCTGTCTCTGGAATGTGGGTGCCTGGTTACCTGGGTTCCAAATTCTGTTGGGCTCTGTTATGAGGAAAGTGAGGTCACCACTGCCTGGGGTCCGCTTACCAACCACTTCCTCCTCACACAAGAGCCCCCCCCCCGAGGGTCCCCTCCCCCAGGTTCTCAATGCTCACCCTCTATTCCATGCCCCATCCATACAGTGACACCCACACAGCCCACCCACAGCACCTGCCAGGCCTGGGGACAGCCAGTGTCCCCAAGGTGAGGACACAGAGCTGGGTTTGGACTGGGTTCCTGCTTGTGCCCAGGGCTATGAACCTGGACAGACCCTGTGCCTTTCAGGGCCTCCACAGGCTCCCCACCTGCACAGTGGGGGCTTCCGGCTTCTACTTCTAGGGATGCCATCAGGGGTAGGACCTCCAAATATGTTCTGTACCTACTCTCACAGGAGGCTGGTACACACACGTGGGAATGCTAGGATGAGTGGGGGGCTGGTCAGGGCATAGAACACAGCTCAGAGGGGCCTGGATCTGCTCTGGGGTCCAGGCAAAGCCACCCTTCTCCCGCCTGTCTCCCACCCCTGTGGGAAGGTTTCAGTGAGCTGATTCTGACCTTGTCCTCTTGTGACACAGACTTCCAGGGAGGGACTCCCATTAGGTTTAGGCCCAAGTCCCAGGGCCTCATCTGCACCCATGTGCTGGGAAGTCCCCACAGTGGTTCTCAGCATTTCCTGAATCCTGGTCACACATCCCTGTGGAATTCTCTGCCCTCCAGGGGGGATGGCCTGTGTGACGGCGCTCTAAGGACTAGAATAGGGCAAAATGATGGGGTATTGTTTCCAACCTAATGAAGAAAGTCTATGACTTCTCCTGGTTCCCTCTCTTGTGTTCATTCTCTTGTCTCTGTCTTCTCTGTGTGTCTCTGGGTCTCTCCCAGGAGCAGGATCTGGGAGCTCTGGGGGTGATGTAAGAAAGCTCAGAAGCCTCCCTTCTCCCCGTTTCCCTCTCCTGTCGTGTGCTTCGTTCCTTCCTGAGGCCTCCTCACCCTGACCAGAGCACTGACTCTGGAACCCCTTCCAAATGGGGACCCTGAGGCCGCAATGGTATGCAGGGGGGAAGTTCCTGACCTTGGTCTGTGGACCAGGGGTTCAGTGTTCTGGCACATTCTGCCAAGCCAGGCCATCCGGCAGCCAAGCCCCAGGCTGTCCTGTGTTCAGAAGGACCTCGAGGGAGTACAAAGCATTTTCCCAGGACTGGGAGCACAGTGGGTCGGGGATGGAGATTCAAGGCCAACAGACTTTTCCACAAGTTGGTGGGACCCTAGGGACATGCCATCTCTGCAGCCCAGTTGACAGAAGAGTAAACTGAGGCCCTTTGTGCTATAGCCCCAGCTGGACTTGGGCATGGTGGGGTTATTCTTTTCCTACTTCCAGTGGCCCAGGATGGTGATGGACGCCAGAACCCAGACCCTTTCTTCTGCCAGTGCCCTGGCAAACCCCCTGGGCCCCTTGGGGAACCCCCTGACAATCAGTCTGGCCTGTCCCCCCTCCCCATGCTATGGATCTAGGTTCTTGCCTGGGGTCCTGATGTTCCTGTCCCACAGCTCAGCTGTCTCTGATATCTCTGACCTCTTTTTTCTTGCCCCCTTGTCACCCGCCTCACTCCCAGGATGTCTTCCCATATGATCCCCATCTGGGCAGTCTGAGTATTATGTGTGTATGTGTGTGTGTGCGCGTGCGCAGCTGTATATGCCTCTACCTGTCTGGGGTGCCCAAGTTCATGTCCCCCTATGGGACGGGGTGAGTGGCTATCCTCAAGGATCTGAAAGGCTCTCACCAGCAATGCAAACCTCATGGGAGGGTTGGGGCTGGCCTATGACTGGAGAGCATCCCCACTCCTCGTACTCTGTACCCCTCAATTGTCCTAGACCAGTCCCTGCCTTTCTTGACCCCAGGTTCCCAACTGTCCCTGAGGGTTTGACATGGAAATACTTGAACTTGGCCACTCCTCCAGGGGTAGGTGGAGGACAGGTGCACCAGGCACATAGACCTCCCTCCTGAGAGGGCCAGGTGTGCACAGGGGCCCTGCACACAGCACCTGTACCATGAGCCAGCCCTGCGGCGGACGTGCGCAGGAACCGTGTCCACACCTGACTGGTCCCCCGCGTATCCTCACCACCACCAAGTGCTCTGTGGCCCCAAAGTCTGCTGAGCCCCGGAACCATGCTATCCTGGGCAGCAAGGCTCCGTGTTCAAGGTCAGGATACAAGACATCTGGGTATACAGAGGTCACTGAATATCCCCCATCCAGGGGCCGGAAATGCAGACTCACTTCCAGGGTCCAGCTAAGTGCAGGCCTTGTCCGCAGCCAGTCCTCCTCCCTCCAGCCCCAGGAAATCCAGGTGCTCCGGGATGCTGCAAACTCATTACAAGCTAGAGCCAAGCCAGCCCTATGGGGCCCGGTTTTGGGTCCTGGAGCCCCACAGTGAGGAAAGCTGATGCGGGACAGGAGCTGGGAGCGGACAGGGTGGACTGTCCCTTGGGGCTATGGCTCCCTGGTCCCACAGACTCTGTTGTGTGCTGGCCCCTAGGGCACCCAAACGCCTGCTCCCAGGTAGGCTCTGGGGAGGGAGACCAGAGTGTGACTCTTGCTATCTCATACGTGTCTCTCTATCCTATAGCTACAGCCTGTGCCACCAGCTGCACTCCTCCTCCTAGTTGGCCAGCAACACTGTCAGGGCCAAGAAGAACAGTCCGTCATCAAGCTCAGGGGCCAGCGTGTGGCTGGACAGGCAGGGGAGGGCTCACTGTGGGCTCAGGGAGTCCGTGGCTGGGCTAACGGGGGCTCCGGAGGGCTGGCCTTTCAGCCCCTCTGCTGAGCAGCCCTGTGACTAGAACCATTTGCCTCCCCTCTCTGGGCCTTGTTCTCCACCTCCGTGCAATGTGGTGATGCTGAATGATCACTGCCGTGGCAAGAGCACGTGGGGTGCTGGTGATGGACCTAAGCTGGGCACAGAGCCTGGACTGCAGAGTGCAGTGGGGGATGGTGAGCCGTGTCACCTGCGAGCACCCCTTCCCCAAAAGGCATGCAGCCCTTCCATGCAGCCACCAGACCCCTGGGAGACTACACTCCTGACACCAGGTCCCTGTGTGTGGCTCTTCCTCAGCAGTGGACAGGGTGGGGACCCCGCGACATGGGGCCAGCTCCTCCCTCTGAGGGCACGAGAACAAGGAAGTCTTTCCCTGGGGTCCCCCAAAGCCACATAAGAGGGAAGGTGGCTGCCCCCAAACAGTACATTGAATTTCTTTTTTTTTTTTTTTAAAGATTTTATTTATTTATTTGACAGATGGAGATCACAGAGAAACAGGCAGAGAGAGAGGAAGAAGCAGGCTCCCTGCTGAGCAGAGAGCCCAATGCGGGGCTCGATCCCAGGACTCTGGGATCATGACCTGAGCCAAAGGCAGAGGCTTTAACCCACTGAGCCACCCAGGCGCCCCCCCCTTTTTTTTTTTAAAGATTTTATTTAGTACATTGAATTTCTGTTTCTGTTAGAACCTAAGCATTGGGGATTGGTTCTTTCAGTACTTGGCAGACGAGATACTCTCCCTGAGTCCTCCTCGAATAAAGAGCTCTTGCAGGGTCCTGGGCGTCCTGGACCTGGAGAGGGGAGAGGGGCCAGTCCTCTCCCTGGCTGTTGAAGGAGACCCATCCTCCCAAAGACAGGATCGTTTCAGGTCATGATCCTGGGCCAGAGTGGGAGACCGCCCCTCATGGCTCCTGACTCTGGGGCTGAGGGTGCCTTCTCAGGCACAGCAATGGCCACTGAACTCAAGAGCTTCAGAAAGAACCCGCTCCTGGACCAGGTCCTGCCCCAGGATGGTGGCTGCCTTCCCTACCTCCGGAGGAAGAGGGACATCCTCTGTGTCTCTGGGCAGGGGGGTCCTCTGACCCACGAGCAGGCCCTGGAAGGGTCTAATCCATCTCTGGAAGTGCACCAGCACTGAATGGGCCAATTGCTGTCCATACATGAACACGGACAACATGCTAAGGAAGCACCAGAGGTGATCCTGGGAAAATGGCCTGTGGCTGGCGGGACTGGTGGCTTCAACGCCCTCCAGCAGGCCCCCTTTCCCTGAATGGGAATCCTCCTGGAGTCTCTGTCCTCAGAGCTCCATTCCTGCTGGTTTCAGGCCCATGGAAGGGACTGTGCTGTGTCTTAGAAGGCTCCACCCCAGCCTCCCTCCTGCACACATCACTGCTCCCCCAGAACCAGGGGCTGCTGTTCCCACATGCCCTACACAAGGCGGGTTTAAGGCACTCATTCTCTCCAAGGCCCAGCTCCTCTGGCTCTGTCACATACATGGTGGCCATGGCTGGCTGGCCTTTCCCTGGATGTATGGGGCCTTTTCTGGTTCCATACAAGATTTAGGGATGTTTGTTCCAATTCTATGAAAAAAAAAATGCTAATGGTATTTGAATAGGGATGGCATTGAAAGTGTAGATTGCTCTGGGCAACACAGACATTTTAGCCATATTTATTCTTCCGATCCATGAGCATGGAATGGTTTTCCATCTTTTTGTGTCTTTCTCCTTTTCTTGCATAAATGTTCTGTAGTTTCTGGAGTATAGATCCTTAACCTCTTTGGTTAGGGTTATTTGAGGTTATCTTACAGTTTTGGGTGCTATTTTAAGTGGAATTGATTCCCTAATTTCTCTTTCTACAGTTAAATTGTTAGTGTATAGAAAAGCAACTGATTTCTCTGCATTGATTTCGTATCCTGCCACAATACTGAACTGTTTGTGAGTTCTAGTAATTTGGGGGTGGAGTATTTTGTGTTTCCCACATAAAGTATCATGGCATCTGTGAAGAGGCAGAATTTGACTTCTTTGCCAATTTGAATGCCTTTTCTTTCTTTTCGTAGTCTGATTACTGATGCTGGGACTTCTAATACTATGTTGAACAACATTGGTAAGAGTGGGCGTCCCTCTTGTGTTCCTGACCTTAAGGAAAACGCTCTCAGCTTTTCCCCATTGAGAATGATATTCACTGTGAGCTTTTCATAGATGGTTTTTATGAAACTGAGGAATGTCCCCTCTATCCCTACACTCTGAAGACTTTTATCAGGAAAGGGGGCTGTATTTTGTCAAGTGCTTTTTCTGCATCAATTGAGAGGATTCTGTGGTTCTCTTCTTGTCTTTCATTAATGTGCTCTATTGCGTCAGTTGATTGGCAAAAGTTGAACCACCCTTGCATGTAAGGAATAAATTCCACCCGGTCGCAATGGATAATTCTTTCTATGTACTGTTGGATCCTATTGGCCGGGATCTTGGTGAGTATTTTGGCAATCACGTTCATCAGGGATAGTGCTCTGTAATTCTCCCTTTTTGATGGGGTCTTTGCCTGGTTTGGGGATCAAGGTAATGCTGGCCTCATAGAACGAGTTTGGAAATTTTCCCTCTGTTTTATTGTTTGAAAGGGCTTCAGAAGAATAGGTATTATTTCTTCTTTGAATGACAGCCTTGCTGGATAAGGCATCCTTGGCTGCATGTTCTTCTCACTGCATATCCTGAAATACGTCTTCCCAGCCCTTTGGCTTGTCAGGTCTCTGAGAACAAGTCTGACATTATTCTGATGTTTCTCCTTCCATACATAAGAAACCTCTTCCCTCTGGCTGCTTTCTGGATTGCTTTCCTGGTTCTAAGATTTGCAAGTTTTCCATTTTGAATTCTCATAGTATATTTATAGACTATTTTATATTTTCTATGTACACCCTCATGTTATCTGTGAATTGTCACAATTACCCCCTCAATTCTTACTCTTTTTTGTTTCTCTTGCCTTATAACACTGGGTAGATGCTCCAGTGCAATGTTAACTAGTGTAGCATTGTTTGAAGATTTTAATATACCTTTCTCCATATCTGATAGAAAAAGCAGATGAAATATTGGTAACAAATGTGACCTAATTGACATATGTGGAACATTACATGTTAAGTAGAGAATACATTCTTTTCAGTGGTCCTAGGATATTGACCCAAGTAGACGAAATGTTGGGCCAAGAGTCAAGTCTACACGATTTACAACCTGAAACTAACTGGATTATATTTTTAGACCATAGGGGAATTGAGGCAAAGTCATAAGGAAAGAAAAACAGGAATTCCCTCAATGTTTAAAAATTAAATGTAACTTTGCTGCATATCCAAAGGCTCAGACAGGGAATCACAAGGGAGATTCTCAACCTTTCCTGCATCAGAGCTCACAGACAATGCCTCGCTAGCTGTGAAGAGCAGTAAAAGGAGCTAGACAGTTGAGACTTAAGTCAGGGTTCTTCCCGCCTGAGCCACACCTGGCAGCCTTGACCTGTGGTCCCCTCTCAGCTGCCCTTTGTGGTAGCCCTGAGCTAAAAGGGACAACATGGCCATATGGAAATGGGAAGCTCCACACCCCTAGTGATGACGGTGCTATTATCTTGTCCTCATCAGTCCAACAGCATGCTTTCTGAGTGAAATACGACACAATAACAGCTTCTTGACCTTCCTTAAGGTTTGAAAATCATCTCGTGAGTCATGTCTTAGAAATATGGGTTCAACATGTGTTCTTTCTCCCGGAAAAGAAATAGACCCCAATAGTAATCATGGCTTCCTGATCCCCTGCTCTTGAGAGCCATCATGCTGGCTCTTTGTGGAATTCTCTCTCATAAACTTCCAAACTATGATGTAGATACTATTGGGCACATTGTCTAGATGGTGAGACAGGGGCTCAGAGGTGATTCAAGTCACAGAGGATTTTAGTGTCAGAAACCCAAGTGGGATCCCCAAACTGACTCCAAATCCCTGTCGTTCCAAACAGTACTATTTCCTTCTTATCTCTGGTCTTCTCAATCTGGAAACATCTCAAGTCTCAGGATTTTCTTGTGTGGTTGGTCCACTGAAATGAATTCAGCTAGCCTTTTCACCTCTGCCCATCATGATCATTAAGAGTGAAGGATTTCTAAGTAAGATACTCAAAGATCCCTAGGCAGAGAGACATTAGAATATTTTTCTGACATTAAAGTTACTGAAAGAACTATCTTTTTAAAATTGGTTCAGACTCTGCTATGTTCAGAGTGTGCTGTAAGACAGGTCTGAAATACTATTTAAAAACACTCTGCTCAGCCTCTTCTACAAAGTGCGCTAATGCTTATAAGCATCGCTAAACTATTCCCTCATTCACGATTACTTAGTTCCCAACCATCGTAGTGTTTATGTGGTATGACTATGACTTACATTAGTCAAAATCTGCATGGGAAAAACTAAGGCAGTGTAGCCAAGCTTTAGGGGGACTTCATGTTTTAGTTAGTATTGTGACAATGAGCTACTCTGTTTCATTCTGTAGTCTAAGGGAATGGTGCCAGACATCTCTAAGATGTCAGGAGGTTCTAAAATTTTGACTTTAAGTTATCTGTGTGCTTCAGAGATTTGGGCAGGAAAAAGGGAGGAGCCGAGCTTCTGTAAACACCTCTGTTACCTGTGTAAGCACCATGGGACAGGGAACCTTCTGTAGGCATCATTTTGATTTCTTGGTAGTATTGTAAAGGTGCTTTTGTCTCAAGTTCCTCTCTTTAGTGGTACTTAGAATGATGATGGAAATTTTACTCTTTTACCATCCCTGGGCCCAGATCCTGGCTCCCAGGGAAGCTATCCTTTAACATTTTACCAAGTTCAAAATGACTGGGCAAAACCTCAGACCATGGGCCCTATTTCTGCCCCAAGACATGTACATCTGCTTTAAGAAGGAAGACCCCCCCAAAATGCCATTGCAAACATAAAGATAAGAAAAGCAGAAGAACCTCTCCTGCTCCCATAAAATTAAAGTCATACTGACTTGCACATACTGGAAACATAAGGAAAAGTCTGTAACTTTCTGGAATGTTCTTCCTCATGATGATGTGTAACTCTTTATGTAAAAATATAGAAACCTGCCTCAAATGTTCCTTCCCCAGAGCACGCCCTTCCTTGTGAAGAATGTGTCCCAGGGAGCTGTCTGGACTTGGGTTTGAGTAAAACTCTCTTCCTTTCTCTCTCAAATGTTTAAAAGGGTTCATTCATTTAGTGTCGACAATAACAATATGTTCTCTTTTTAAGTGAAAAAATCAGTGTTCCTGGTTCACAACTCCCAACAGCACGGAAGGGCGGTGTTTCTTGTTCATCCTGGAGCATCCCTGCAGAGCAAGCATGTGTATAAATATTCCAGCACAGATGGGCTCATCCTAGGAAGATGCTCCAAAGATCTGAGAAGCACTGTCCGCTCCAAGGATGAAAAAGGTGAACCTTACCAGAAGAAGGTGAGGCTCCTCCCGCTTAGAACATTACTTTCTGGGTCTTAAAATTGCCATGAGAATGTGGGAAACCATTGCATTTCCTAAAGCCCAAGCCTGGGAACGTGTGAGAGCAGCTGACCTTGTGAGGAGCCAGGAACAGCTCTGCAGGCAGGGCTGGTGCAGGAAGGGAAGGGGCAGGCCTCTGCGGGTGGTCTGCAGGAGAGCAGTCCCCGGAAGGAGCCAGATGTCTGTAAGAGGGGAGGCCCTGCCCACGATCCACCCATGTCTGCCTCACTACGCCTGGTATTAGAGTGAGGAGGCCTCTCCAGAAGTACCTGAAAAAGCAGGGAAGTGCCGATGTAAGGGCAAGTCGCCAGATACAGACAGGTGCAGCATCCAATGGGCTCACGGCACCATCCTCCCTGACCAATCAGTGCGTGGCGGTTGAGCTACATCCTCTGTGGGCAGAGCTTGACCTGCCACAGAAAGCAGACACAGGGAAGGTGAGGGGGCATGGGGAGAGAGCTTGGGTGGGGAGGTCCTGAGTCCTTAAGTTCACGCTGTGTGCCCAGGGTTGCGGGGGTCGTCCCCCCGGGTAGGGTCCTCAAAGGCAGGTGAAGTGAGTTCATCATGGTGACTCAGGTGGATTTTATTTTTCCCTTAGGTCTTCCCGCCCCATATCTGTCAACCTGGCCCTATCCCCCAGACCAGTGAACTCCAGGGCGTCCACTCAGCCAAGCTTTTGTGGGATGGGTTGTGGTCATTTCAGGGTTCCCCGTGTTCCCAGGGAGAGTGCATGTAAAGACAGCACACAGCCCCCAACTTCAGTGGAGTGCCTCCGTCTCCTGGCACGGTGCCAGTAATGGAACTTGCATAGCCCCCAGTTCAACAAGTTGTCCCCTGCACCCCCCCACCCACAGGTGTGGCGCTAACAAGCCCCAGACCAGTTTCCTAGCTTCAGCATTTTGCGCCCAGTCTGTAGGTTTGGTGGAAATGAGCTGTCAGGGTCCTGCAGGAGCGTCCTCCTGGTGGGGGCTGGAGGCTGGAGGCATCTGGACCCCACTCAATTTGATGAGGACCAAAGAGTTGGGTGTTTTTTTGGAAGAGTAACTTCACTTCTCCAGAAAGGACGATGGCGTTGGTCAACTTTAATTTTTTTTATTTTCTTTTTTAAAGATTTTATTTATTGACAGAGAGAGAGAGAGCACAAGTAGGCAGAGAGACAGGAAGAGAGAGGGGGAAGCAGGCTCACTGCCAAGCAGATAGCCCAATGTGGAACTCGATCCCAGAACCCCAAGATCATGACCTGAACTGAAGGCAGAGGCTTAACCCACTGAGCCACCCAGGCGCCCCTGGCATTGGTCAACTTTAGAATGAAGCTAATTACTACTTAAGAAACAAGCACGTGTCTCCCCTCCTCCCAGGGACTGGAGCAGGTGTGCAGGCCTTGGGTGGGAGGTGCCTTCTTATCTCCACCTGACAACACTTCCCCACTCTGGCTCCACGAGACCCGAAGTTTTGAAGTCAGCATCTGAGTCAGTCATGTGGCGTGTCACAGGACGTCAGCATTCAGAGAAAGCAGCAGGTACATTGGGGGGAAACGTCACATCCATGTCGGGCGGGAGGTGAAACTTCTCTTTAACCCCAAACCTCCCAGGCTTTTCCCTCGTCTCTAGTGGAGCCACGAAGTCAAACGGAAGTAGCTGTGAGCAATCTAGAGCGGGTGCCAGAGCTCCTGCCTTTCCCTGCAGGGAGAACATGGCAGGGGGTCCCATTTCCTCTGTTCATTTCTGGCTTATGAAGGTATTTGGAACAACTCCTTTGTCAATTACTGGTTAGAAAGGGAAGATGAAATTTCCTCTGTGTGGGATTTTAACATATAATGTGTTCCTTCATCTAATGGTGTTTATGCCATTGGGCCGAGGTTGTAGAGGAGTGGCCAGCATCTAGAGTTAGGTGGCTGTCTGCGGTCAGGTAGAGACTTTTGTCAAAGGTGTTGTTTCCTAATTGATTAGTCTTTTCATCCAAAGAGTTATAATGAGGGCGGAGAGAAAATTCTAAATGATTCCAAGGAGCCGTTTACAATTCAAAAGTTAAACTTGACTTTCTAGTTTCACTAAATGGATCATCTAGATATTTGGACATGCCGTATTTTCTCTGTACTTTCATTTGTGGTGAAGTCAGGAGAGTCTTTGGGAATTCTCCTGGATAGAGGCATGCTGGTGGCTTCAAGGGGCTTGGGATCAGGAACCCTGGGGTGAACTTCTGGTACTGCTTGCCTGACGCTGGGTGAGTCAGGCTATCCCACAGGTTTTCCGTTTCCTCCTTAGGAAATTGCTGGCAGGTAATGTGCTTAAAGCGGAACCTCCTGCACTGTTGGCGGGCATGTGGGCTGAGGCAGCCACTCTGGAACACAGTGTGGTGGTTCCTCCATAAAGCTAAGAATCGAACAACCCTAGGATCCAGCAATCGCACTCCTAGGTATTTACCCAAAGGACACGAGAATGCACGTTCAGTGGGGTACGAGCACCGGGATGTTTACAGCAGCATTATCGACAATAGCGAAACTGTGGAGGGAGTCCCAGTGTCCATTCACTGATGAATGGCGAGAGAAGACGGGGGAGATAGATATGCGATGGAACGGGACCCAGCTTCCCAGAGAATGAAATCTTAGCATCTGCAAGGATGCGGTTGGATCTGGAGTGGACTAAGCTAAGCAAACTCTGTAAGTGACTTCAGTCGTGTGGAATTTCAGAAAGAGCACAGATGCACACAGTGCGGGCAGGAAGATAGGCAAATGAGCAACAGGGTCACCTTGGAGGACAAACGGAGGGTTGCTAGAGGGCAGGTGTGTGTGGGGAAGGGTCAAAGGGGCGATGCTATGAGGGAGGGCACTTGTGACGAGCGCCGGCTGTTGTCTGCAGGTGAGGAATCACTAAACCCGAGCCCCGAAGCAAAGGAGAGAACGCTGCATGGAAACTACCTGGAATTGAAGTCAGTGAAGAAAAGACAAGACCGTGTTCTGCTTCATGAAGAGTGAGGTAAAAATGGAGGGATTTTCGCTCTCCTATTCTGTAGATGGTAGGTTTCAGACTACTGTGGTGGGACACGCTAGTTTCTTATTGCACAAGGAGCCCTCGGACAGCTGCAGGGAAAAACTCAGATCTCAGAGCACGTTCATGTTCCATTGATACGTGACTTACAGTTTGCCCAGGGAGGAAGGTAAGTGCAGAGAACCACGACAGAAGAGGAAAGGAGGTGTTAACCGTTCAGGAGGAAGCCTTCTGCCTTTCTCGTGAAAGCCTTGGGCCAGTGTAATTTTGGAAGGGGGGATCCTGGAGCTTTGTGGCAGACAGGGGAGCTCCAGGGCTGGGTAGAGCTGACAGGGGTCCGGGAGGAGAGCGGAGTGCATTCTGCAGGAGGCTGTGGGCAGGGCCGGCTCCCGGGCTGGCTGTGTGTCCCCATGTGACAGTTGTGACAGGTCAGGGCCGGGAGCAGGTTCCTGGCTGAGGACAGGTGAGGTGCAGGTGGAGAGCTGGCGGAACACTTGCTTCTGTGCCACCAGCCTGCCCCAACACCTACAACCTCGTCGTCTGTCCCCGTCACTCCAATTCAGACCTCTCTGCATTGCCAGGCCTAGACGCTGGTTTGGGCTTCGTTCTTCGCATGTGGGTGACGTTTCAAAAGTTGGATGGTAGACATGATGGGTCATCAGAACATCTGTTTCTCTATTATTTCCTGCTCTTCTTTAATCACTATGTGAATCAGACCTGCCAGTGGAAGGGGCAATCTTTATGTTTTCGTTCCTGTTTTACTTAAACAATGGGAAAGCAGTCTTCTCAAATAGTCCAAGAATCCTTTGTGGGGGTCCATGTTTTTCTCTTCCGTGAAACACTTTCTGATATTGGAAATTGTTTTTGAGGGGCGCCTGGGTGGCTCAGTCGTTCAGCGTCTGCCTTCGGCTCAGGTCATGATCCCAGGGTCCTGGGATGGAGCCAGGCAGGGGCCTCCCTGCTCGGCGGGAAGGCTGCTTCTTCCTCTCTCACTCCCCCTGCTTCATTCCCTCTCTTTCTGTATCTGTTTGTCAAATAAATTTTAAAAATCTTAAAAAAAAAAGAAATTATTTTTTAAAGTGAAGCACAGCCTCAGGGGTGTAGCCAGGTGCAGTGCCCTATGTGACAGGGAGAAACGGAGGAGCAGTGTAGGTTGTTTAGGAGCCTGGGGTGTGGCTCATTGTGCTCCCAATGGAACACAGGCCCCTGTTAGCCTTCTCTGGTGGCAGGGCCGTGGGGGCGGGGGGGCGGTTGCTGCTCACCTGGTGGCCCATCCCGGGCTCTGAAACCTGACTGAATCACTTTTGACTTGAACTGTGAATTTATGAAGAAAACAGAATGAACCCAGAGGCAGAATGAACCCAGAGGGTGCCTGTATCCTCTGCACTTGGACAAGTTCATGGAGCAAAGGAACTCATCCCCCATGAGGCGTGTCAGGATCCGCACTCCGCTCTCCTCCGGGCTTTGCTCATGGGAAGAGGTTGTGTCTTCATCCTGATCTGAACCAAAGCCATGTTGTCTGGTTATGGAGACCCAGACCTTTACGTGACCATGTCATTATTCTTCTTGTGATGTTAAGAAAGCAATCCAGACACTGACTTTGAGATAGAAATATCAAAAGGAAAAATATTAGGTCAAATATGTATATATGAGGGCTGAACTTGTGGTATCTCTCATTAGTATCGGTAATGCAGGGCTGCCCGTGTGAGAATGAACAAGGCATTCTATTTGGTTAGAAGTGTGCTGTGCCCACTTTTCCTTATTTTTCTGAAGGGAAAAAGGAGTGGTGACTGGAGCTTGGTTTCTGACTTGACAGAAAGGGAGACAAGAGATTTGAAAGAGCAGGGTTCATGCTGACGTGGTGCTCCGTGCTCAGTGAGTGAGGGTTTGAAGCTTGGACTTGGGAGCGTTGGTGTTCAGTGGGGATGTGGTCCGAGTTTCCCGCGTATAGAGTAGATGGACTGGTCTGCCTCATCGTACCCATTCCTGCCTTTTGAAGGGCAGCTTGAAGGTGGCTTGAAACCCTAGGGCACCTGAGGAATGATATGGAAGGCACACCTGGGTGGGCCCATGTAGACAAACCTAGGGAATTCCAGAGCTAATAAGGAACACGTTTCTGAGACTGGAGTTGGCTTCTCTCTGAGCAGCACTGAGCTGGGGAGGAAAGCAGTCCCTGGGTCGTAGGAGTCACTATGTCAGCAGGCGTGAGCCTGGCAGGTTGGTCAGACCAGATAGCTGGGTGACTGTGAGGCCATGGCAGCGGGCCATCACTCTTGATGGGCAGACCAGCCTGCTCTTGGGACAGGGCTCTGCTCCCTAGCCATCCCTCCGGCTGCAGATGTGATAGGAAACTTGCTTCCTGTTGGCTTCTCAGGCCCTAGTCTCAGCAGGGGGCTTGGTGGGAAGCAGCCCACAGGGAGCATTATGGATTGTTGCCCAGCATGCCCCTCACTTCCTCAGACGAGGCACCGTAGGTGTCCTCTGCCTGGCATCTGTGAATTCAGTCAGCAGTGGCACTTGTTCCAGAGCCACAGCCCTGAGAAATCCTCCCCTTTCCTGTGGCGTGTGCAAGAGGCCAGTTTTCATTTGGACCTGAAAGCTCAGCTCCTGCCATTAGGTTCCAAGGCCACGCAGCACACCAGTCTCCTTGAAGCTCTAGTTCCACATGGGCCTAAAGTGTGAGACTGAGACTGAATATGGGGGTCCTGCTGCTGCTGTTGTTTGCTTCCTAAAAACGGTACAGCAAAGCCTGGTTTGTGATGACGTCCCAGGAAAGAGGGACAGGTGCACCCTTCTGCCCCAGCACAGGAGGATGCTGGACGTCAATCACAGGTGGCTGGTGCAGGGAGGAGAGATGTCTGTTTCCCAGTACCTTGACCAGAGGGAGATTTGGAACCTGGGATGCTTCTCTGCTCAGCTTTCTCAGATGAGCACATCAGGCAAGGGGAGGAAGTGTGTTGCTCACCTGGAATCATGGGAAGTATCTGGTTTCAGGTTTCATGTGCAAGTGGATCCTCTTATGGCTCATTTTCCTGATGGTCTTCAGGGTGCAGTAGGGGACGCATTGTTCTGGGCATCCTGGCTGTGCAAGAGCTCTGGTCACCTTTTCTCCCAGGACTCCGGACTAGGAAATCGGAGGGAGTCAGCAGTGAAACCATTGGACTAGGTCTCTGTTTCTCCCTTGCTAGATGGCTTGCTGACTGTGATAACTGCTTTGGAAATAGAAAGCAGGAGACAGGGCTGGGGTGGTACAGGGGAGGTGGCGGTGGTGCTTGCTATTGACCTAGGGCCCTGGTGGTATGTCACTAGAAATGTGATGGTTGAGTCAAGTTCTAAGGAAGGTGAGTGATATCCAATCAGGAGTCATTTAAATGGAAGGGAAAGCATATGCAAAGGTCCTGGGGCAGGAACATACAAGCTATGTCCAGAAGCAGCAAGAAGGCCCTCTGGTCACAGAGACAGCTTAGGACATGACCAAAGGGAGGTGACAGTAGAGTGACAGAAAGCCATTGCAAGGCCTAGACTCCATGGGACCCTATTTCACTGAGCCATCCTGGCTACAGCCTTGAGAACAGATGACACAGGATTGAGGATGGGCAAGGGAGGTCAATGATGAAGCTTTTCCAGGAACTCAGGCAAGAGATGGGCTCCAGTGTGGACCAGACAGGTGGCCTTGGAAGGAGGGGTTAGTGCTATTCTGGGTATCTATTGAAGATGGAGCTTACAGGATTTGATACTGGGAGTGGGAGATAGGAGGAACTGACGTATCTCCCAGCTCATTTTTTGTCCCAAATGAGGCAAGGGAGGAAGTTTTGGGGGGATGGAGGTAGTCTGCGTTCCACTTGTGGGGGAATGTGCCTTTCACAGTGGATCTGCTGATGTTTGTGTCCCGGAGAACTTTGAACGTCTACCCCTCAGCAACTTTCAAGTACAAGTCTCCCCCACTTTTCTCAAAGTTCATGATAAGACACTGGGCTTTTTGGAAAGATCTACATTATTCCCAAGCTCCAGTAGCAGGAAGAAGCCTGAGGAAGATTTCCCTCTTATGCAAAAAGTAAGAAAGTGTGGGAATCCCGTTCAGCATCTGTTTTGTGGGGAAGCACTACAGAGGCGGCATGCACCCCAACCAGCTCCTTCCTGGGCATCGCTCTCCGCGTCCAGCCACCAGCACTTTGAATTGGGTCTGAGCATCTGCTGGGCTTTATTTCCATTTATTTTGGGCATCCGTTAGGATGTTGTGTCCTGAGATCTAAGAGCCAACGAGAAGCAACTTTTGGAGTCTGAGCACGCTCACTCATTTTTCTGTAGAAATGAATTTTAGTTCCCTTTTCCATTTACACCATTTCTGCTGTGCAAGGTTTCCTAGGAACCCTGTACTTTCAAATAGCGGGGGAGACTGTACCCTGTCCTGCAGGGGTAGCTTTAGTCTCCATGCTGCACAGAACATTCCATGACTTGCAGATTTTATCATTCAAACATGGCACCTTTGATGACCTTTCCCCCTTTCCCTGAATGTGGCAACCACCAATCTGTTCTCAGTATGTATGCGTTCAGTACTTCTTTGATTCCATGTGGAATGTCCACGAGAGCCTGTGGTGTTGGTCCTTCTGTGTCTGAGTTACTTGGAATAATGCTCCCAAGGTCGATGTTTCCATGCCTGGTTATTGTGAACAATGCTGCAGTGACCATGGGAGGCATCTCTCTTTTTGAGCGACTGTTTTTGTGTTCTCCAGAGAAATACTCAGTAGAGCAATTACCGGGTGTCACCTTCACGAGGTGGGGATCCTGGTGATCAGAACCGAGTGATGGGGGTACTACTGACTGATGATCAGTAGTCGACTTTATTTCTTACAATCACTTACAATCACTTTACACAAGATCTGGTTACAAACAGGATATAGATTTACGTGCAGGACGTGAACTGCGTGTGAGATGTGAGCTACATGCGGGATGTAGGCTACTCGCAGGCAATCAAGTGCCACAAGTGAACAACAATGATGATCTCTTAGCTTTAAATGACAAGAGCAAGTTAAGGATTCTCCACACATCAGATCCATCTAAAGGAGGGCATGAAAGACCTCTGGGGATCCTCCCATGTTTATTCCAGGTGTCCGCCCAGGAATAGTCTTGCTCTCCATCTCCTGGAGTTTTCTCACAGGATCTACACTACCCCAGTCACATTGGCAAGGATCCGGGTTGTGTTCCAACAATTCCCCCTTTTTTTGTTTTTTAATTGCACCATTTTAGGAGACAGTTCCAAGCTAGAAAGCTGTTGTTCGTTCACTCGTCATTCGAGGAGACAGTACCCTATAAGAGATATAATAACCATATCAGCAGCTAACTCCTGCCCCAGAAACAACGCATACTACGCTAAAACCAAGCTCGAGGTAAAGGCACTGCAGTGCCTCAGCAGCCCTGTAGTGAGGCCTTCTCAAGGAACACCTGGCAATTTGTTTCGAAAAGTTTCCAAAGTTTCCCGCTCCAGCTCTTGGATGTCAAGACATATATTCCCTCATAAGTCTTGTGAATGATATTTGACCTTATTCCATTCATAATGAGTACAGTTGTATTTTGCAGGGGTAACACAGAAAGATGTCACATTCCAGTCACAAATGAGTCTTTTTTTTTTTTAAGATTTTATTTATTTATTTGACAGTCAGAGATCACAAGTAGGCAGAGAGGCAGGCAGAGAGGGGGTGAGGGAAAGCAGGCTCCCTGCAGAGCAGAGAGCCCGACTCTGGGCTCGATCCCAGGACTCTGGAATCATGACCTGAGCCGAAGGCAGAGGCTTTAACCCACTGAGCCACCCAGGCGCCCCACAAGTGAGTCTTTTGAGAGACCTCCTGTGTCTCTTGTGCTTCGGGATCTGTTCGGAGATTGGGGGTGCAGTGGTTATGGGCACGGTCATTGGTTTCCGGGGCCTGATGAGCCGAAGAGGAAGCCGTAGTGTTTCGGAGGGTCCATCACCAGAATCTGAGAAAATAAGATCAGACCCTCTACCTTTCCTTCATAGGAGGCCAAAGATCCATTCATTAAAAGACTTGAACCAAATAGGAATAGATGCCCCAAGGGATAGCTGTGATTGTGAGAAGTGTTTTTCTGCTGCAGTCTTTATGTCGCCTTGGGGTAAATTCAAAAAATTAAGAGTAAATAAAGAGAGTGCTAAACATCCTTGGGGGTTCCCCCTTTTCTGTTTCTTAATAATTGCAGTTGTAGTGTACGACGCGCTCGTCCAAGTACACCTTGTCCTTGTGGGACATACATGCAATGTGACAAATCTGCCAATCAGACCAAAAGGCAGTGAATGTGTGGCTCGTGTAAGCTGGTGCACTATCAGTTTGTATGGTAGGAGGTACCCTTACAACACCAGAACACTGCAATAGCGGAGAGTGGACGGCAGTGAAGGTCTCCAAGGGTTGGTAACTGCCCAAAGAAATTTAGAAAATGTATCAATAACAATATGTAAATAAGGGTGATGAGGGAAGAGATCGAAATGAGTTACATGCATTTGCCATAGTTTGTTGGCTTGTGAGCCACAAGGATTGGCTCCTGAAGGGTGTGCGCGACAGTGTGGACATGATTGTACAAGGGGCTGTAGTTTTCTGAGAAGGTGTAACATGGTTTTTTGTGTTGTAGATATCTGAGCTGTTTCAATGGCAGGAAAGAGACCAACTACATAAGCAGAATCAGAAACGATGTTAAGTGCAGAAGATATATGAGTTAACAGAGCAGTAAGAATAGATATTTCTGTTTGATGTGCTGATGCATACTCGATTTGAGTTGAGAGGGTTAAGCCAGATCATGTGGGCCTCCTTTTCCCATCGAGGAGCCATCAGTATAATATACGGGAGTGCCTGTAATTAGACTAGTTTTACAGATATTAGAAATCACAAATGATGTCTTTTTAGGAAATCCCATAATCTACCTGCAAGGTAATGGTTTCCAGTGGTTCCAGAATATCCTGCTAAAGCATTAAGGAGATGATCATTTAAGGGAAATTGGGAAGAAAAATGTTTTATAGAAATAGGAAGATGATAACATGAGGGCCGTATCCCAATATTTGAAGTCATCAGGTTCCGCCAAGGATAATAAGATCTGTAAGGAGGATAACACATGAAGTGTAGTTAAAACCTTAGGAGCTCGGTGTTTCAAGTAGATCCATTTTCAAGGAGAGTCTGGTTGAGCTATCACTCTTGTAGGTGAATGGGGAGTAGGGAAAAGAGACAACAGTGAAGGTAATGTAGGATCATACCAATGCAAGAACCCTTGATGAAGGCAGTTCTTTAAGGACCTGAAGTTCCTTTTCATCCTGCAGTGTTAAGCTTCGAGGACTGTCAAGGTCAGGGTCTCCCTCAAGAGTGGCAAATAGATTTGTAAGTTGATGTGTAGGAATACCCGACATTGGGTGTAACCAATTATTATCTCCTAGTAATTTTTGAAAATCATTTAGAATCTTTAAAGTATCTTGATGAATGGAAAACTTTTGGGGACGAAAGGTGGTAGGCTCTATAACACAACCTAAGTAGGAGATGGGTGGTGTAAATTGTACCTTTTCGGGAGCTACTGTAAGACGGGTCTGTTGTAGGTATTGTTGTGTATTTGAAAACAATCGATGTGAGACCTTGGGTTGGGGCTGCTAGTAAGATATCATCCCTGTAATGGATAATGTAACATGTGGGATATAATTGTCAAATGGGCTCAAGAATTTTTCCTACAAAACACTGGCACATCATAGGAGGGTTAGTCATGCTTTGAGGGAGAACTTTCCATGGAAATCTTTGTAAAGGTTTCTGTTGATTTACTGTTGGCATTGAAAATGCAATCTTGGGTATTCATCCTTTCTGATGGAGGCATAATACTCCATAGTATATGCAGACCACATCTTCTTTATCCATTCGTCCATTGAAGGACATCTTGGTTTTTCCACAGTTTGGCGACTGTGGCCATTGCTGCTATGACTATTGGGGTACAGATGGCCCTTCTTTCACTCCATCTGTATCTTTGGGGTAAATACCCAGCAGTGCAAATGCAGGGTCATAGGGAAGCTCTATTTATAATTTCTTTAGGAATCTCCACACTGTTTTTCCAAAGTGGCTGCACCAACTTGCATTCCCACCAACAGTGCAAGAGGGTTCCCCTTTCTCCACATCCTCTCCAGCACATGCTGTTTACTGTCTTGTTAATTTTGGCCATTCTAACTGGTGTAAGGTGGTATCTCAATGTGGTTTTGATTTGACTCTCCCTGATGGCTAGTGATGATGAACATTTTTTCATGTGTCTGAGAGCCATTTGTATGTCTTCATTGGAGAAGTGTCTGTTCATGTCTTCTGCCTATTTTTTGACGTGATTCTCTGTTTTTTAAGTGTTGAGTTTGAGGAGTTCTTTACAGATCTTGGATATCAGCCCTTTGTCTATAGTGTCATTTGCGAATATCTTCTCCCATTCCGTGGGTTGCCTCTTCATTTTGTTGACTGTTTCCTTTGCTGTGCAGAAGCTTTAGACCTTGATGAAGTCCCCAAAGTTCATTTTCGCTTTTGTTTCCTTTGCCTTTGGAGACATAGCTTGAAAGAAGTTGCTGTGGCTGATGTCAAAGAGGTTCCTGCCTATGTCCTCCTCTAAGATTCTGATGGATTCCCACCTCATGTTGAGGTCTTTTATCCATTTTGAGTTTATCTTTGTGAATGGTGTAAGAGAATGGTCGAGTTTCATTTCTTCTACACATAGCTGTCCAATTTTCCCAGCACCATTTATTGAAGAGACTGTCTTTTTTCCACTGTATATTTTTTCCTACTTTGTCGAAGATTAGTTGGCCATAAAGTAGAGGGTCCATATCTGGGCCCTCTACTCTGTTCCACTGGTCTATGTGTCTGTTTTTATGCCAGTACCATGCTGTCTTGGTGATCACAGCTTTATAGTAAAGTTTGAAATCAGGCAACGTGAATCCCAAGTTTTGTTTTTCTTTTTCAACATTTCCTTAGCAATTTGGGGCCTCTTCTGATTCCATACAAATTTTAGGATTGTTTGCTCAAGCTCTTTGAAAAGTGCCAGAGGAATTTTGGTCGGAATGGCATTGAAAGTATACATTGCTCTAGGCAGTATAGACATTTTAACAATGTTTATTCTTCTGATCCTTGAGCATGGAATGGTTTTCCATCTTTTTGTGTCCTCTTCAATTTCTTTCATGAGTGTTCTGTAGGTGTAGGGTTTGGGTTAGCATTAGGGTTAGGATATTAGCCTCTTCTCACACATAGGATTTGCAATTTTTTCTCATGGAGTAGGTTGCCTTTTAAGGGTTTGACAGTTTCTTTTGTCATACAGAAATTTCAGTTTGATGTCCTTCCACTTGTTTGTTTTTGCTTTAGTTGCCTTTGCTTTTGGTGTCTGATTTAAAAGACTTCACCAAAACCAATACGGAGAAACTTACTCCCTGTGTTTTCTTCTTGGAGGTTTATGGATTCAGTTCTTACGTTCAGGTCATTCATCCATTCGTAATTTTTGTGTGTGGTTTAAGACAGGGATCCAGTCACATTCTCCTGCATTTAGTGTCCGGTTTTCCCTGTACCGTTCACTGAAGACACATTCTTTTCCCCACGGTATATTTTCAGCTGCTGAGTCATAAGTTAAGACCATACATGTGCGGGTTAGTTTCGAAGCTTGCTTTTTTTCTTTCTTGGTTTCTTGCTTTCTTGGCCATTCTTTCTTTCTTGGTTTCTTCTTCCTTCCTTCCTTTCTTTCTTTTATATCCTTCTGGACTTACAGTTTATTTGTTGGGAAATTATTTTTCCTGTCAGAATATGTGCAGTGTGGACTTCATTGGTGACATCTTCACACTCTTTCTTAGGACTTTTCTCTGACGTCTGTGTTTTTGTAACTGACTAGGTGGCTCTATAGCTTTCGACAGGTTGAACACTGAGGCAGAACTACTTAAATAGTATTCTGTTCTTCCATCAGACACCAGATTGTGTCTGATTGGCTCCTTTTGTGATGTTCTCGGTTGTGAAGATCGATATCTATATTTCCTTTTCTGTGGTAGGTTTATTAAAGTGAATTTATTATCTCTTAATGTGGATTCTAAATCATCCTTATTTTATAATATATACTTATAGAAAACAACATGTTTAAAGAAATGCATTTATTGGAAGCAATGGTTGGAACAGGACATAATTATTAATTCCCATGCAGAGTTAATAATTGTATCAGAGCTAAGCTTAAATACACCTTTAACATACTAATGAATAAAATTTACCAAAAGTACTATGATTATCAGTTTCTGAGCTTTCTATTGTGTTCCATTGACCTGTGTTTCTGTTTTTATGCCAGTCCCATACTGTTTTGATGACAACAGCTTTGTAATCGAGCTTGAAATTGGAGTGTGGTGACTCCAGGTAACTTGTCGCTTGCTTGCTTGCTATCTTTCTATCAGTGAGATTATTTATTTATTTATTTTTACTTAGTTTATGTATTTATTCTAAACGTTCTTCTTTCACTTCTTTTTTGTTGGTGTCGTTGTTTAAAAAAAACTTTAATTTCACAAAGAGATCAATTCACTGAAAGAAACATTTATAAACAATATATGTTGCAAGTTCTAGGGTTTGGAAAAACAAATGATTATAACGTATTTTATTCACATAAGAAATACTAAGTCTGTAGAAAGAGTGATAGCAGTTGTTTTTTCCCTGTTATTCTTGTCATTGCTGTTGCCACAATTAATTATAGGTAATACATTGTGTTTTTAGTATTTGCTAGCACCATTTATTGGACCATATGACAAACATGCTTATGCTAAATTCATGAATCAATCCCAAGACCACTTCTATCTTATTATCTCTAATTTATTCATTTACTCAACAATCTCTAAGATACTTTTTCTTTTTTTTTTTCCTAAATGTTTAACAATCATTTCTACCCTTCACAAGTAGAAGTTTTTGATTCTACTTTCACTGAGAAAATAGAAGAAATCAGAGAATTTACTTATATCACCTATGCTCTATTATACTAATGTAGGTATATATATATATATATATATAGAGAGAGAGAGAGAGAGAGAGAGAGAGAGAGAGTATTATATTGCTCTACTACAGCAAATGAACTGGCCATATTAATTAAAAAAAAATCAACCTCTTAAATTGGTTTCTATGCTCTTTGTCTCTCTCAAAGGTCATTTTCTGGAAAAAGTTTCCTTCATTTTGTTTCCATTATCAATTTATGCTTTGTGATAGATTATTTCCTTTAACATAACTGCAATATCCTATAATAATAAAAACACATTGATATCATATCCCTTTATAACCACTACTCCAATTATTTGCTCTCATTTTTAAAAAAATGTATTTAAACTCTACTCGTCTTGTCCACTTTCTCCCCTTCTATTTCACTCTGAATCCACTTGGAGCACAACTTCCATTGGAATTTCTTTTATTAAGGTCATAATTGATCTTGTGTTGACAAATGCTGTGGCTAATGAAGAATCTCGTTGTCATCCAACAAGAAACAGCATCTAGTGCAGTTGATTACAGTCTAGTTTTGAAGTTTTCTCACTTCTATCTGAGATATTACTTCTTATTCTGTCAATCATGGTCTCCTGTCTCACTTTCTCACCAGATGAACAGCTGCCTTAGTCTTAAATCTTTATTCCTACCTAAGTTTAAACTAATCCTATGCCTTTTTATTTCTTTTCAGCATAACAGAATTCATTGTTTATGCACCACACCCAGTGCTCCATGCAATACGTGCCCTCGATAATACCCACCACCTGGTTCCCCCAACCTCCCACCCCCCGCCCCTTCAGAACCTTCAGATTGTTTTTCAGAATCCATAGTCTCTCATGGTTCATCTCCCCTTCCAATTTCCCTCAACTCCCTTCTCCTCTCCATCTCCCTGTGTCCTCCATGTTATTTGTTATGCTTCACAAATAAGTGAAACCATATGATAATTGACTCTCTCTGCTTGACTTATTTCACTCAGCATCATCTCTTCCAGTCCCGTCCATGTTGCTACAAAAGTTGGGTATTCATCCTTTCTGATGGAGGCATAATTCTTACACTTTTTTTTAAAAGATTTTATTTATTTATTTGACAGATCACAAGTAGGCAGAGAGGCAGGCAGAGAGAGAGGAAGGGAAGCAGCTCCCCCCCGCTGAGCAAAGAGCCCGATGTGGGGCTCGATCCCAGGACCCTGGGACCATGACCTGAGCTGAAGGCAGAGACTTTAACCCACTGAGCCACCCAGGCGCCCCATGAATTCTTACACTTTTTGTTTCTCTTGCCTTATAACACTGGGTAGATTCTTCAATACATTGTTGAATAGAGCAGCATTGTTTGAAGATTTTAATATGTCTTTCTCAATATCTGGTAGAAAAAGCAGACAAAATATTGGTAACAAATGTGACCTAACTAACATATATGGACTATTACACAATAAGTACAGAATACATTATTTTCAAGTGGTCCTCAAAGATTTAACCAAAAGATGATACGTTGGGTCATTAGTCAAGCCTACATTTTTTATTTTTTTATTTTTTTTTAAGATTTTATTTATTTACTTGACAGAGATCACAAGCAGGCAGAGAGGCGGGCAGAGAGAGAGGAAGGGAAGCAGGCTCCCTGCTGAGCAGAGAGCCCAATGGGGGGCTTGATCCCAGGACCCTGAGACCATGACCTGAGCCGAAGGCAGAGGTCCTGGGTAGGTGAGTATGCTCTGGGCACTGGGGTGGGGGTTCTGGAGGGCAGAGAATTCCACAGGGATGTGTGACCAGGATTCAGGAAATGCCAAGGACCACTGTGGGGACTGCCCAGCACATGGGTGCAGATGAGGCCCTGGGACCTGAGCCTAAACCTAATGGGAGTCCCTCCCTGGAAGTCTGTGTCACGAGAGGACAAGGTCAGAATCAGTTCACTGCAACCTTCCCACAGGGGTGGGAGACAGGCAGGAGGAGGGTGGCTTTGCCTGGACCCCAGAGCAGATCAAGGGCCCTCTGAGCTGTGTTCTATGCCCCGACCAGCCCCCCACTCATCCTTGCATTCCCACGTGTGTGTACCAGCCTCCTGTGAGAGTAGGTACAGAACATATTTGGAGGTCCTACCCCTGATGGCGTCCCTAGAAGTAGAAGCCGGAAGCCCCCACTGTGCAGGTGGGGAGCCTGTGGAGGCCCTGAAAGGCACAGGGTCTGTCCAGGTTCATAGCCCTGGGCACAAGCAGGAACCCAGTCCAAACCCAGCTCTGTGTCCTCACCGTGGGGACACTGGCTGTCCCCAGGCCTGGCAGGTGCTGTGGGTGGGCTGTTGGGTGTCACTGTATGGATGGGGCATGGATAGAGGGTGAGCATTGAGCACCTGGGGGAGGGGACCCTCGGGGGGGGGGGGGCTCTTGTGTGAGGAGGAAGTGGTTGGTAAAGTGGACCCCAGGCAGTGGTGACCTCACTTTCCTCACAACAGAGCCCAACAGAATTTGGAACCCAGGTAACCAGGCACCCACATTCCAGAGACAGCCCCCTGCCCAGCTCATTTTGTTGCGGATCTTTGAACAAGCAACATGTTCTTATGTTGCATCCCTATGTCCAGAGGCTGCAAGCTGAAGAAAGCATGCTCTGCAAACACTTTCCCTCAATGGGGATGTTGTCGTAGGGCTCCCCGATGGCTCTGGCCATTT
>NW_022631094.1:1375822-1383480 GCF_010015895.1 Lontra canadensis | reverse complement strand
TGGTGCCTGCAGGGACGTCAGCAGGAGACCAGGAGCCAGCAGCAGACCGGGCACCTGCCCACAGCGAGGCTGACGCTGTCCAGGAAGAACTGGCGTCTGCCCCTGCCCCAGGGCCTGCTCTTGCTATAGATCCTGCCCCTGCCCCCGCCTGTGCCTCTGCTCTTGCATCTGTCCCTGCTCCTGTCCCTGCTCCTGTCCCAAACCCTGCCCCTACTTGTGCTCCTGCGGCGCTCCCAGAGCCCCATCCAGAGCCCACAGCCCTGCTCCTAGAACCCGTTGTTCTATCCCCCGACCCTGACGACCTGCAGGAATGTTTTGTCCCCGACATGTACATTTTTCCTTTCTGCTACATAATGATTGTTACTTTATCTTTCTGTGTTCTATATACTATTTATCATTTGTTTTAAATAAAATTACTTGTTTTCAATTAAATGCATCATGAGTTTAAGTACATTCCCAACGCTCTCCCACCACACCACAGAACATCGCTGCAGGATATCTCCTTCCCCAAAGGAGGCCCTGAACCCAAAGTCCTCCCTGCCCATTTCTCCTCCAGCCCAGACCCTCGCAACCCCTGAGCTGCTTTCTCTCTCTGTTCATTCCCTGATCTGGATGTTTCTGTACATGGAATCACACAACAGGTGCCTTTGTGTCTGCCCACTGGTTTTGAAAGGAGACTAATTTTTTTCTATTTAACATAGATTTTCCTATTCGATATTGACATGCCCGATGGATTACAGATGAGATGTAATCACAGAGGACCCTTTAGGAACTATGGGCACAGTCTCGGGATGAGACCCCTGTTCCTGCTGGGACACCACAGCCTGACCCCAGACAGAAACCAGGGAAACACAGAAAGCTGGAAGACACACCACAGAGGGCAAACACATCGCTCACAACCCAAGACCAGAGGATACTTTCACCTGACTCTGTTCCAAACCAGGCTCCAAGTCACAGGGTCCACAGGGACAGACACCAAATGCATGCAAGTCCAGGGGGAGAACAGGCACGTGGGGGGCATGTGTGGGAGATTCAGAACAGACTCGCAGTCTGTTCTAATAGTGGCTCATGGAACTCGGGGAAACTTGTTACTTACTACCTCACCAGTTCATTAAAAGGACAGAACTCAGGACCAGGAAGCTGGAAGTGACGAACAGGGCAAGGTGTGTTGCAGGGGCTTGAAGCTTCTCCGCTCTCTGAGTTAAAGAGGCCTTTACCCACCTCCACTCTGACCTTCGTAATCGATGACCTCCCTCCTTCAGGCTCATCTCTCAACTCAAGTCAAAGACCCGGCTGGCACCAAAATGACCCCTCCAGTAATAACCACTCCCAGATGCCAGCAAGACCCGCGAGAAGGACCCCAAGGCAATCACTGACCGGAACATTAATGCTCTGTGCACGACCCACCAACCTTTGTAATTTATACCCTAATTCTACAAAGTTACAGGACAAAATATCAATACAAAAATATCTCTTATTTGTATACACAAGCAATGAATCATCCAAAAAGGAATTTAAGAAAACAATGCCATTTTAGGGAACACCAACATTGACAAAATACTTAGGAATAGAGGTAATCAAGGTGCAAGTCTTGTACAATGGAAAGTACAAAACATTGCTGAGAAAGTAACGAAAACCTACATCAATCTGAGGACTCCCCACGGTGATGAAAGGACATACTATTGGTAAGATGGCAACAGTACACAACGCAATGTGGAAATTCAAGGTGTTCCCAAGAAATTTCACAAAGGCCTTTGGGAAGAAATACACAAGCTAATCGTAAGTCATATGGAATTTTCAGGGACCACAAGATAGCCGAAACAATCTTGAAAAAGAAAATCAAAGGCGAAAGGTCATATGTTGGAATCTTTTTTTTTAATTTTTTAAAAATTTTTATTTTTAAAATTTAAATTCAATTAATTAATGTAATGTATTATTTGTTTCAGGGGTACAGGTCTGTGATTCACCAGTCTTACATAATACCCAGTGCTCATTACATCACAGCCCTCCTTAATGCCCATCACCCGGTTACCCCATCCCCCAACCCTTCCAGCAGCCCTCAGTTTGTTTCCTAAAATTAAGAGTCTCTTATTGTTTGTCTCCCTCTCTGGTTTCGTCTTGTTTCATCTTTTCTTTTCTTTTCCTATGATCTTCTGCCTTGTTTCTTAAATTCCACCTATCAGTGAGATCATATGATAATTGTCTTTGACAGGGAGAGAGAGATCACAAGTAGGCAGAGAGGCAGGCAGAGAGAGAGAGGAATGGAAGTAGGCTCCCTGCTGAGCAGAGAGCCCAATGTGGGACTCAATCCCAGGACCCTAGGATCATGACTCGAGCTGAAGGCAGAGGCCCAACCCACTAGGCCACCCAGGCACCCTATGTTTGTGTGGGTTTGTTTTTTTTTTTTAATAAACATATAATGCATTTTTATCCCCAGGGGTACAGGTCTGTGAATCGCCAGGTTTACACACTTCACAACACTCACCATAGCACATACCCTCCCCAATGTCCATAATAACCCCACCCCCCTCTCCCAACCCCCCCCATCAACCCTCTGTTTTGTGAGATTTAGAGTCACTTATGATTTGTCTCCCTCCCAATCCCATCTTGTTTCATTTACTCTTCTCCTACCCCCTTAACCCCCCCATGTTGCATCTCCTCTCCCTCATATCAGGGAGATCATATGACAGTTGTCTTTCTCCGATTGACTTATTTCACTAAGCATGATACCCTCTAGTTCCATCCACGTCGTCGCAAATGGCAAGATTTCATTTCTTTTGATGGCTGCATAGTATTCCATTGTGTATATATACACCACGTCTTCTTTATCCATTCATCTGTGGATGGACATCTAGGTTCTTTCCATAGTTTGGCTATTGTAGACATTGCTGCTATAAACATTCGGGTGCACGTGCCCCTTCGGATCACTACGTTTGTATCTTTAGGGTAAATACCCAGTAGTGCAATTGCTGGGTTGTAAGGTAGTTCTATTTTCAACATTTTGAGGAACCTCCATGCTGTTTTCCAGAGTGGTTGCACCAGGTTGCATTCCCACCAACAGTGTAGGAGGGTTCCCCTTTCTCTGCATCCTCGCCAGCAACTGTCATTTCCTGACTTGTTAATTTTAGCCATTCTGACTGGTGTGAGGTGATATCTCATTGTGGTTTTGATTTGTATTTCCCTGATGCCGAGGGACATGGAGCACTTTTTCATGTGTCTGTTGGCCATCTGGATGTCTTCTTTGCAGAAATGTCTGTTCATGTCTTCTGCCCATTTCTTGATTGGATTATTTGTTCTTTGGGTGTTGAGTTTGCTAAGTTCTTTATAGATTTTGGACACTAGCCCTTTATCTGATACGTCATTTCCAAATATCTTCTCCCATTCTGTCAGTTGTCTTTTGGTTTCGTTAACTGTTTCCTTTGTTCTGCGAAAGCTTTTGATCTTGATAAAATCCCAATAGTTCATTTTTGCCCTTGCTTCCCTTGCCTTTGGCGATGTTCCTAGGAAGATGTTGCTATGGCTCAGGTCAAAGAGGTTGCTGCCTGTGTTCTCCTCAAGGATGTTGATGGATTCCTTTCTCACATTGAGGTCCTTCATCCATTTTGAGTCTATTTTTGTGTGTCGTGTAAGGAGATGACCCAATTTCATTTTTCTGCATGTGGCTGTCCAATTTCCCAATGCCACTTATTGAAGAGGCTGTCTTTTTTCCATTGGACATTCTTTCCTGCTTTGTCGAAGATTAGTTGACCATAGAGTTGAGGGTCTATTTCTGGGCTCTCTATTCTGTTTCATTGATCTATGTGTCTGTTTTTGTGCCAGTACCATGCTGTCTTGATGATGACAGCTTTGTAATAGAGCTTGAAGTCCGGGATTGTGATGCCACCAACTTTGGCTTTCTTTTTCAATACTCCTTTGGCTATTTGAGGTCTTTTCTGGTTCCATATAAATTTTAGGATTATTTGTTCCATTTCTTTGAAAAAAATGGATGGTACTTTTATAGGAATTGCATTAAATGTGTAGATTGCTTTAGGAAGCATAGACATTTTCACAATATTTATTCTTCCAATCCAGGAGCATGGAACATTTTTCCATTTCTTTGTGTCTTCCTCAATTTCTTTCATGAGTACTTTATAGTTTTCTGTGTATAGATTCTTAGTCTCTTTGGTTAGGTTTATTCCTAGGTATCTTATAGTTTTGGGTGCAATTATAAATGGGATTGACTCCTTCTCTTTCTTCTGTCTTGTTGGTGTAGAGAAATATGACTGATTTCTGTGCATTGATTTTATATCCTGACACTTTACTGAATTCCTGTACAAGTTCTAGCAGTTTTGGAGTGGAGTCTTTTGGGTTTTCCACATATAGTATCATATCATCTGCGAAGAGTGATAGTTTGACTTCTTCTTTGCCAATTTGGATGCCTTTAATTTCCTTTTGTTGTCTGACTGCTGAGGCTAGGACTTCTAGTACTATGTTGAATAGCAGTGGTGATAATGGACAACCCTGCCATGTTCCTGACCTTAGCAGAAAAGCTTTTAGTTTTTCTCCATTGAGAATGATAATTGCGGTGGGTTTTTCATAGATGGCTTTGATAATATTGAGGTATGTGCCCTCTATGCCTACACTTTGAAGAGTTTTGATCAGGAAGGGATGCTGTACTTTGTCAAATGCTTTCTCAGCATCTATTGAGAGTATCATATGGTTCTTGTTCTTTCTTTTATTAATGTGTTGTATCACATTGATTGATTTGCGGATGTTAAACCAACCTTGCAGCCCTGGAATAAATCCCACTTGGTCATGGTGAATAATCCTTTTAATGTACTGTTGAATCCTATTGGCTAGTATTTTGGTGAGAATTTTTGCATCTCTGTTCATCAAGGATATTGGTCTATAGTTCTCTTTTTTGATGGGATCCCTGTCTGGTTTTGGGATCAAGGTGATGCTGGCCTCATAAAATGAGTTTGGAAGTTTTCCTTCCATTTCTATTTTTTGGAACAGTTTCAGGAGAATAGGAATTAGTTCTTCTTTAAATGTTTGGTAGAATTCCCCCGGGAAGCTGTCTGGCCCTGGGCTTTTGTTTGTTTGGCGATTTTTGATGACTATTTCAATCTCCTTAGTGGTTATGGGTCTGTTCAGGCTTTCTATTTCTTCCTGGTTCAGTTGTGGTAGTTTATATGTCTCTAGGAATGCATCCATTTCTTCCAGATTGTCAAATTTGTTGGTGTAGAGTTGCTCATAGTATGTTCTTATAATTGTCTGTATTTCTTTGGTGTTAGTTGTGATCTCTCCTGTTTCATTCATGATTTTATTTATTTGGGTCCTTTCTCTTTTCTTTTTGATAAGTCTGGCCAGGGGTTTATCAATCTTATTAATTCTTTCAAAGAACCAGCTCCTAGTTTCGTTGATTTGTTCTATTGGTTTTTTTGGATTCTATTTCATTGATTTCTGCTCTGATCTTTATGATTTCTCTTCTCCTGCTGGGTTTAGGGTTTCTTTCTTGTTCTCCACCTCCTGTAAGTGTAGGGTTAGGTTGTGTACCTGAGACCTCTCTTGTTTCTTGAGAAAGTCTTGTACCACTATATATTTTCCTCTCAGGACTGCCTTTGTTGTGTCCCACAGATTTTGAACCGTTGTGTTTTCATTATCATTTGTTTCCATGATTTTTTTCAATTCTTCTTTAATTTCCTGGTTGACCCATTCATTCTTTAGAAGGATGCTGTTTAGTCTCCATGTATTTGGGTTCTTTCCAAATTTCCTCTTGTGATTGAGTTCTAGCTTCAGAGCATTGTGGTCTGAAAATATGCAGGGAATGATCCCAATCTTTTGATACCGGTTGAGACCTGATTTAGGACCCAGGATGTGATCTATTCTGGAGAATAGAAGAAGAATGTGTCTTCTGTTGCTTTGGGATGAAATGTTCTGAATATATCTGTGATGTCCATCTGGTCCAGTGTGTCATTTAAGGCCTTTATTTCCTTGTTGATCTTTTGCTTGGATGATCTGTCCATTTCAGTGAGGGGAGTGTTAAAGTCCCCTACTATTATTGTATTATTGTTGATGTGTTTCTTTGATTTTGTTATTAATTGGTTTATATAGTTGGCTGCTCTCACGTTAGGGGCATAGATATTTAAAATTGTTAGATCTTCTTGTTGGACAGATCCTTTGAGTATGATATAGTGTCCTTCCTCATCTCTTATTATAATCTTTGGCTTAAAATCTAATTGATCTGATATAAGGATTGCCACTCCTGCTTTCTTCTGATGTCCATTAGCATGGTAAATTCTTTTCCACCCCCTCACTTTAAATCTGGAGGTGTCTTCGGGTTTAAAATGAGTTTTTTGTAGGCAACATATAGATGGGTTTCGTTTTTTTATCCATTCTGATACCCTGTGTCTTTTGATTGGGGCATTTAGCCCACTAACATTCAGGGTAACTATTGAGAGATATGAATTTAGTGCCATTGTATTGCCTGTAAGGTGACTGTTACTGTATATTGTCTCTGTTCCTTTCTGATCTACTACTTTTAGGGTCTCTCTTTGCTTAGAGGACCCCTTTCAATATTTCCTGTAGAGCTGGTTTGGTGTTTGCAAATTCTTTCAGTTTTTGTTTGTCCTGGAAGCTTTTAATCTCTCCTTCTATTTTCAATGATAGCCTTGCTGGATATAGTATTCTTGGCTGCATATTTTTCTTGTTTAGTGCTCTGAATATATCATGCCAGCTCTTTCTGGCCTGCCAGGTCTCTGTGGATAAGTCTGCTGCCAATCTAATATTTTTACCATTGTATGTTACAGACTTCTTTTCCCGGGCTGCTTTCAGGATTTTCTCTTTGTCACTAAGACTTGTAAATTTGACTATTAGGTGACGGGGTGTGGACCTATTCTTATTGATTTTGAGGGGGGTTCTCTGAACCTCCTGGATTTTGATGCTTGTTCCCTTTGCCATATTGGGGAAATTCTCTCCAATAATTCTCTCCAATATACCTTCTGCTCCCTTCTTTCTTCTTCTTCTGGAATCCCAATTACTCTAATGTTGTTTCATCTTATGGTGTCACTTATCTCTCGAATTCTGCCCTCGTGGTCCAGTAGCTGTTTGTCCCTCTTTTGCTCAGCTTCTTTATTCTCTGTCATTTGGTCTTCTATATCACTAATTCTTTCTTCTGCCTCATTTATCCTAGCAGTGAGAGCCTCCATTTTTTATTGTACCTCATTAATAGCTTTTTTGTTTTCAACTTGGTTAGATTTTAGTTCTTTTATTTATCCAGAAAGGGCTTTTATATCTCCCGAGAGGGTTTCTCTAATATCTTCCATGCCTTTTTCTAGCCCGGCTAGAACCTTGAGAATCGTCATTCTGAACTCTAGATCTGACATATTACCAATGTCTATACTGATTAGGTCCCTAGCCTTTGGTACTGCCTCTTGTTCTTTTTTTTTGTGGTGAATTTTTCCACCTTGTCATTTTGTCCAGATAAGAGTATATGAAGGAGCAAGTAAAATACTAAAAGGGTGGCAACCACCCCAGGAAAATATGCTTTAACCAAATCAGAAGAGATCCCAAATCATGAGGGGGGAGAAAGAGGATAAAAAGACGTTCAGAAAGGAAAAAATAAAAAAAGTTAGAAAATGAATAAAGAAAAAATATAAAAAAGAATATATATATATATA